>NC_091314.1:6115511-6323018 GCF_038502225.1 Cherax quadricarinatus | reverse complement strand
GCTGTACACTGAACAAGAATAGGGGATCTCTTCACCACCCTGGGGTTTCTGATTTAATACGAAGAACTAACTTCGTCTATGCTAAACCGCAGATGACAGATTGATGGAAAGTGCTTCGTGTGCAACCTTAACTCCTTAACTTCATAATCATGCTGTCTGTACCTTCAACGTAGCTTTAATCTTATGGGTCATATACCGTCAGTGTAAATACTGTCATTTCCATCTCTTAAAAAACTTCGGGCTAAATATAATGCAGTTTCAGACAAATCGACACCAGTGTTGTTGAGTGCATTGTACAGAGATGGATCAATAGTGTATGATAGCGTGATATTCTACAGCATACGTTGAGTAAATACGTCACAAACGAACAAGTAGAGCAGCTATATAGTGTTTTATGAGTAGCAACTACTCAGCAGAGAGAGCAAACCACGACAGGTTATTATATGTGCGACTCCGTAGTGGAGAACTAAGTGTTTGATGACAGTGCTCAGTGTGTCTGTTCCAAGGGCAGCCTGGTCGCAGGGCCAAGAATTTTGTTGGCAGGACCCTTAGCTAACGAGGAAGGTCCTCTGTAGATGGTGGCTTGACTCATGTGTTCGGTCACAGGGCCCTTGTTGAGGTTACTAGGACCCCTGTTTATTCCCGAGGGTCCAGTCCGTCTATCAGAAGGGCCAAGGTTTATTTCTGCTGGGCCTTTGCTAAGGTAACTTGGGCCCTTAGTTAATTCACCGGGACCCTTATTTATATTACTTGGGCCCTTATTTAACCAAGCTGGACCCTTATTTAGGTTTCCAGGACCTTTATGTTGCCCGGCAGGACCATGCTGGAGTAGTGATGGTCCCACATTCAGCCCAGATGGCCCTTTGCTGAGCCCTAAGGATTTACGACGTACTTGCGGATAGACCTGCTTAGCTCTATGGTCTTCTGTGGCAACACTGCTCAAGCTGAAGGATCGAACCCTGTCTACACACTCTTCAACTTTCTTGGTCTCTGTCTGGATACTCTCTACTCTCTCCTCTAGACTTTCTTCGCTGCGGTCTAGCTGCGTGTCAGATGGCGCCCTATCTGATACAACGGTCGCTGTATCATCAGTTATTTCGTCTTCTTCTTCTTCAGTTTCTGCTTCCTCTGTGGGACTCAATACATTCTGAAGGAGTTTGTTTATGTTACTAAACGAGTCGTCATTGTTGCCTTCCTCCGATGATTCACTTCGTTTTCTGACTCGTTGCTGTGTTGGCTGCTGTTCCTGTTCGAGTTCTTTTTGCTTTTGCTGCTCTTCCAGTTGTTGCTGCTCTTTAAGTTGTTGATTGAACTGATGCTGTTCCTGTTGTAATTGCTGCTGCTGTTGCTGCAGTAAAGTAAACTGCTGTTGGATTTGATATAATTGTTCTTTTATAGATTGATGTTGCTGTAACTGATGGTACTGTAATTGCTGTTGCTGCACTCTATGCTGCTGCAACAAATGTTGTTGTACTTGCTGCTGCTGATAAACTAGGTAACCATACCGTTGTTTATTTGTTTGTATGTTAATGAACTTCTGTTGCTGCTTAAGTAGATCTCTGTACTGTATTTGCTGCTGTCTTTGTAAACTCTCAAACTGATGTTTTTGTTGGCGAGAGAGTATCTGCTGCTGTTGCTGCAATTCTTGTTGCTGTTGTAGTAATTGATGATGCTGATTTTGCAAATGCTCTTGTCTCTGTTGAAATTGGTGCTGCTGTTTCTTCTGCTGGTGATGCAATCGCTGCTGCTCCTGACGCCAAGAAGGTCGTGCCGCTGTTGGTTTTAGGTTGCACTCCTCAGCTTCCGAGGCGCCTTGCAAATACAACACCACATCACCCAGGTCAGCCTTGGCTGGGGAACCTGTCGAGGCGCCAGTGGTGGTGGTGGTGGTGGTTTCCTTCAAGAGTTTTTGCCTGTTCTTTGCTTTAATTGTATTAAAGAACACACTTCCCTTCGGATCCTTCGAGCGAGGCTCTGGTGAAAGCGAGCGAGAAGTCCCTTGAGAACGGGGTGAGAGTGAGTAAGAAGTCGAAAGAGGTCGAGGAGAGAGAGAGCGAGATGCCGCTTGAGATCGGGGCTGGAGGGAGTGGGTCACTGTAGATTGAGTAGGGACGTGACCCCTCGCCTGGGTCCTCTGTGGTACCCAGGGGTCTTCAGGTTTCACTGAAGACTTCCTGGCCTGTCGGGAATGGCGCTGATGCCTTTGGGCTAGTGGGTCCTGACCCCCACTCATCAATACGCTTACTCTATGTTTCGCTCGCCTTCCTGCAAGGAAAAGGGAAAAGATGGGATTGTGTATGACCCTACGATTATTCAGGCCTCACATCTGTACAAGTTATATCGTACACACAAATCTATATAAAATCTTCAGCACGTGTATATATTAAACAAGTTATAAGCCGACCAGTTTTGAAATACAAGTCAAAGGCGAACTGATTATTGCAAAGATTTACGAATGTAATTTTTAAAAAATATAACTACAAATATAACTTCAGAGTAAAGGCATACTTAAGTGTAACTATTATGCTGGTACCTGTCTGGCTTTCAACCAGCAATAAGTAATAATTAACAGAGAAATACATAGGCAGTTAAACAGGATACTGACTAAATATTGTTCCCAATATAATGATAGTCATAAGTTGAACAAAATTTGTAGTAATTTCCTAAAACTTGCTTCACAACAGCATACACCGTATCACAGCAGTCACAAAAAGACAAATTTCCGGCGTTTTCAAATAGCAATTCAAAAAAATTCATTCCATGCAACGCGCGTGTGCCAGTGATTACTTATCTGTAACTACAGGAAATTATTATTATTATTATTAATGTGGGGGAAGTTCATGAGGGAGTAGGTAAAATGAAAGGGGGTAAGGCAGCCGGGATTGATGGGATAAAGATAGAAATTTTAAAAGCAGGTGGGGATATAGTTTTGGAGTGGTTGGTGCAATTATTTAATAAATGTATGGAAGAGGGTAAGGTACCTAGGGATTGGCAGAGAGCATGCATAGTTCCTTTGTATAAAGGCAAAGGGGACAAAAGAGTGCAAAAAATTATAGGGGGATAAATCTGTTGAGTATACCTGGTAAAGTGTATGGTAGAGTTATTATTGAAAGAATTAAGAGTAAGACGGAGAGTAGGATAGCAGATGAACAAGGAGGCTTTAGGAAAGGTAGGGGGTGTGTGGACCAGGTGTTTACAGTGAAACGTATAAGTGAACAGTATTTAGATAAGGCTAAAGAGGTCTTTGTGGCATTTATGGATTTGGAAAAGGCGTATGACATGGTGGATAGGGGGGCAATGTGGCAGATGTTGCAGGTGTATGGTGTAGGAGGTAGGTTACTGAAAGCAGTGAAGAGTTTTTACGAGGATAGTGAGGCTCAAGTTAGAGTATGTAGGAAAGAGAGAAATTATTTCCCAGTAAAAGTAGGCCTTAGACAAGGATGTGTGATGTCACCGTGGTTGTTTAATATATTTATAGATGGGGTTGTAAGAGAAGTAAATGCGAGGGTCTTGGCAAGAGGCGTGGAGTTAAAAGATAAAGAATCACATATAAAGTGGGAGTTGTCACAGTTGCTCTTTGCTGATGACACTGTGCTCTTGGGAGATTCTGAAGAGAAGCTGCAGAGGTTGGTGGATGAATTTGGTAGGGTGTGCAAAAGAAGAAAATTAAAAGTGAATACAGGAAAGAGTAAGGTAATGAGGATAACAAAAAGATTAGGTGATGAAAGATTGGATATCAGATTGGAGGGAGAGAGTATGGAGGAGGTGAATGTATTCAGATATTTGGGAGTGGACGTGTCAGCGGATGGGTCTATGAAAGATGAGGTGAATCATAGAATTGATGAGGGGAAAAGGGTGAGTGGTGCACTTAGGAGTCTGTGGAGACAAAGAACTTTGTCCTTGGAGGCAAAGAGGGGAATGTATGAGAGTATAGTTTTACCAACGCTCTTATATGGGTGTGAAGCATGGGTGATGAATGTTGCAGCGAGGAGAAGGCTGGAGGCAGTGGAGATGTCATGTCTGAGGGCAATGTGTGGTGTGAATATAATGCAGAGAATTCGTAGTTTGGAAGTTAGGAGGAGGTGCGGGATTACCAAAGCTGTTGTCCAGACGGCTGAGGAAGGGTTGTTGAGGTGGTTCGGACATGTAGAGAGAATGGAGCGAAACAGAGTGACTGCAAGAGTGTATCAGTCTGTAGTGGAAGGAAGGCGGGGTAGGGGTCGGCCTAGGAAAGGTTGGAGGGAGGGGGTAAAGGAGGTTTTGTGTGCGAGGGGCTTGGACTTCCAGCAGGCATGCGTGAGCGTGTTTGATAGGAGTGAATGGAGACAAATGGTTTTTAATACTTGACGTGCTGTTGGAGTGTGAGCAAAGTAACATTTATGAAGGGGTTCAGGGAAACCGGCAGGCCGGACTTGAGTCCTGGAGATGGGAAGTAAAGTGCCTGCACTCTGAAGGAGGGGTGTTAATGTTGCAGTTTAAAAACTGTAGTGTAAAGCACCCTTCTGGCAAGACAGTGATGGAGTGAATGATGGTGAAAGTTTTTCTTTTTCGGGCCACCCTGCCTTGGTGGGAATAGGCCAGTGTGATAATAAAAAAAAATAAAAATATTATTTTATTATTATGTTGTTGTGTTGTTATCTTATTGGTGTTATGCTGTTGTTGTTAATGTGGAGTGCAGAGCCCGTGTGGGTTATTCAGTGCAAGGATCGAAGCAGGCTCGAGCCTCCGTACGATAATTGTTACACAACAGCAAATTGTAGATAGACACTACCAAAGTTATCAACATGTTTGCAGATCTTGGTTAAGAATTAACAAGGTGTTGGGTAGGAGGGGTGATGGCCAGGGCCAGAGAGGGAGGGGTGATGGCCAGGGCCAGGGAAGGAGGAGTGATGGCCAGGGTTAGGGAAGGAGGGGTGGTGGCCAGGGTCTAGAAAGGAGAGGTGGTGGACAAGATTAGGGAAGGAGGGGTGGTGGCCAGGGCTAGGGAAGGAGGGGTGGTGGCGAGGGCTAGGAAAGAAGGAGTGGTGGCCAGGGCTAGGGAAGGAGAGGTGGTGGCCAGGGCTAGGGAAGGAGGGGTGGTGGCCAGAGCTAGGGAAGGAGGGGTGGTGGCCAGGGTTAGGGAAGGAGGGATGGTGGCCAGAGCTAAGGAAGGAGGGCTGGTGGCCAGGGCTAGGGAAGGAGGGGTGGTGGCCAGAGCAAGGGAAGGAGAGGTGGTGGCCAGGGCTAGGGAAGGAGGGGTGGTGGCCAGGGATGGGAAGGAGGGATGGTGGCCAGAGCTAGGGAAGGAGGGGTGGTGGCGAGGGCTAGGAAAGAAGGAGTGGTGGCCAGGGCTAGGGAAGGAGAGGTGGTGGCCAGGGCTAGGGAAGGAGGGGTGGTGGCCAGAGCTAGGGAAGGAGGGGTGGTGGCCAGGGTTAGGGAAGGAGGGGTGGTGGCCAGAGCAAGGGAAGGAGAGGTGGTGGCCAGGGTTAGGGAAGGAGGGGTGGTGGCCAGATCTAGGGAAGGAGGGGTGGTGGCCAGATCTAGGGAAGGAGAGGTGGTGGCCAGGGCTAGGGAAGGAGGGGTGGTGGCCAGAGCTAGGGAAGGAGGGGTGGTGGCCTGGGTTAGGGAAGGAGGGGTGGTGGCCAGGGCTAGGGAAGGAAGGGTGGTGGCCAGGGCTAGGGAAGGAGAGGTGGTGGCCAGGGCTTGGGAAGGAGGGGTGGTGGCCAGAGCCAGGGAAGGAGAGGTGGTGGCCAGGGTTAGGGAAGGAAGGGTGGTGGCCAGGGCTAGGGAACGAGGGGTGGTGGCCAGAGCTAGGGAAGGAGGGGTGGTGGCCAGGGCTAGGGAAGGAGGGGTGGTGGCCAGGGCTAGGGAAGGAGGGGTGGTGGCCAGAGCTAGGGAAGGAGGGGTGGTGGTCAGAGCTAGGGAAGGAGGGGAGGTGGCCAGGACTAGGGAAGGAGGGGTGGTGGCCAGGGCTAGGGAAGGAGGGGTGGTGGCCAGATCTAGGGAAGGAGGGGTGGTGGCCATAGCTAGGGAAGGAGAGGTGGTGGCCAGGGCTAGGAAAGGAGGGGTGGTGGCCAGATCTAGGGAAGGAGGGGTGGTGGCCAGAGCTAGGGAAGGAGAGGTGGTGGCCAGGGCTAGGGAAGGAGGGGTGGTGGCCAGAGCTAGGGAAGGAGGGGTGGTGGCCAGAGCTAGGGAAGGAGGGGTGGTGGCCAGGGCTAGGGAAGGAAGGGTGGTGGCCAGGGCTAGGGGAGAGGTGGTGGCCAGGGCTTGGGAAGGAGGGGTGGTGGCCAGAGCCAGGGAAGGAGAGGTGGTGGCCAGGGCTAGGGAAGGAAGGGTGGTAGCCAGGGCTAGGGAAGGAGGGGTGGTGGCCAGGGCTAGGGAAGGAGGGGTGGTGGCCAGGGCTAGGGAAGGAGGGGTGGTGGCCAGGGCTAGGTAAGGAGGGGTGGTGGCCAGGGCTAAGGAAGGAGGGGTGGTGGCCAGTGGTAGGGAAGGAGGGGTGGTGGCCAGGGCTAGGGAAGGAGGGGTGGTGGCCAAGTCTAGGGAAGGAGGGGTGGTGGCCAGAGCTAGGGAAGGAGGGTTGGTGGCCAGGGCTAGGGAAGGAGTGGTGGCCAGGGCTAGGGAAGGAGGGGTGGTGGCCAGGGCTAGGGAAGGAGAGGTGGTGGCCAGGGCTAGGGAAGGAGGGGTGGTGGCTAGGGCTAGGTAAGGAGGGGTGGTGGCCAGGGCTAAGGAAGGAGGGGTGGTGGCCAGAGGTAGGGAAGGAGGGGTGGTGGCCAGGGCTAGGGAAGGAGGGGTGGTGGCCATGTCTAGGGAAGGAGGGGTGGTGGCCAGAGCTAGGGAAGGAGGGGTGGTGGCCAGGGCTAGGGAAGGAGTGGTGGCCAGGGCTAGGGAAGGAGGGGTGGTGGCCAGGGCTAGGGAAGGAGAGGTGGTGGCCAGGGCTAGGGAAGGAGGGGGGGTGGCTAGGGCTAGGGAAGGAGGGGTGGTGGCCAGAGCTAGGGAAGGAGGGGTGGTGGACAGAGCTAGGGAAGGAGGGGTGGTGGCCTGGGCTAGGGAAGGAGGGGTGGTGGCCAGGGCTAGGGAAGGAGGGGTGGTGGCCAGAGCTAGGGAAGGAGGGGTGGTGGCCAGGGCTAGGGAAGGAGGGGTGGTGGCCAGGGCTAGGGAAGGAGGGGTGGTGGCCAGGGCTAGGGAAGGAGGGGTGGTGGCCAGGGCTAGGGAAGCAGGGGTGGTGGCCAGGGTTAGGGAAGGAGGGGTGGTGGCCAGGGCTAGGGAAGGAGGGGTGGTGGCCAGGGCTAGGGAAGGAGGGGTGGTGGCCAGGGTTAGGGAAGGAGGGGTGGTGGCCAGGGCTAGGGAAGGAGGGGTGGTGGCCAGGGCTAGGGAAGGAGAGGTGGTGGCCAGGGCTAGGGAAGGAGGTGGTGGCCAGGGCTAGGGAAGGAGAGGTGGTGGCCAGGGTTAGGGAAGGAGGGGTGGTGGCCAGGGCTAGGGAAGGAGGGGTGGTGGCCAGGGCTAGGGAAGGAGAGGTGGTGGCCAGGGCTAGGGAAGGAAAGGTGGTGGCCAGAGCTAGGGAAGGAGGGGTGGTGGCCAGGGTTAGGCAAGGAGGGGTGGTGGCCAGAGCTAGGGAAGGAGGGGTGGTGGCCAGGGCTACGGAAGGAGGGGTGGTGGCCAGAGCAAGGGAAGGAGAGGTGGTGGCCAGGGCTAGGGAAGGAGGGGTGGTGGCCAGAGCTAGGGAAGGAGGGGTGGTGGCCAGGGCTAGGGAAGGAGAGGTGGTGGCCAGGGCTAGGGAAGGAGGTGGTGGCCAGGGCTAGGGAAGGAGAGGTGGTGGCCAGGGTTAGGGAAGGAGGGGTGGTGGCCAGGGCTAGGGAAGGAGGGGTGGTGGCCAGGGTTAGGGAAGGAGGGGTGGTGGCCAGAGCTAGGGAAGGAGGGGTGGTGGCCAGGGCTAGGGAAGGAGAGGTGGTGGCCAGGGCTAGGGAAGGAGGTGGTGGCCAGGGCTAGGGAAGGAGAGGTGGTGGCCAGGGTTAGGGAAGGAGGGGTGGTGGCCAGGGCTAGGGGAGGGGTGGTGGCCAGGGCTAGGGAAGGAGAGGTGGTGGCCAGGGCTAGGGAAGGATAGGTGGTGGCCAGAGCTAGGGAAGGAGGGGTGGTGGCGAGGGTTAGGGAAGGAGGGGTGGTGGCCAGAGCTAGGGAAGGAGGGGTGGTGGCCAGGGCTACGGAAGGAGGGGTGGTGGCCAGAGCAAGGGGAGGAGAGGTGGTGGCCAGGGCTAGGGAAGTAGGGGTGGTGGCCAGAGCTAGGGAAGGAGGGGTGGTGGCCAGAGCTAGGGAAGGAGAGGTGGTGGCCCGGGCTAGGGAAGGAGGGGTGGTGGCCAGAGCTAGGGAAGGAGGGGTGGTGGCCTGGGTTAGGGAAGGAGGGGTGGTGGCCAGGGCTAGGGAAGGAGAGGTGGCGGCCAGGGATAGGGAAGGAGGGGTGGTGGCCAGGGTTAGGGAAGGAGGGGTGGTGGCCAGGGCTAGGGAAGGAGAGGTGGTGGCCAGGGCTAGGGAAGGAGGTGGTGGCCAGGGCTAGGGAAGGAGAGGTGGTGGCCAGGGTTAGGGAAGGAGGGGTGGTGGCCAGGGCTAGGGGAGGGGTGGTGGCCAGGGCTAGGGAAGGAGAGGTGGTGGCCAGGGCTAGGGAAGGAAAGGTGGTGGCCAGAGCTAGGGAAGGAGGGGTGGTGGCCAGGGTTAGGCAAGGAGGGGTGGTGGCCAGAGCGAGGGAAGGAGGGGTGGTGGCCAGGGCTACGGAAGGAGGGGTGGTGGCCAGAGCAAGGGCAGGAGAGGTGGTGGCCAGGGCTAGGGAAGGAGGAGTGGTGGCCAGAGCTAGGGAAGGAGGGGTGGTGGCCAGAGCTAGGGAAGGAGAGGTGGTGGCCCGGGCTAGGGAAGGAGGGGTGGTGGCCAGAGCTAGGGAAGGAGGGGTAGTGGCCTGGGTTAGGAAAGGAGGGGTGGTGGCCAGGGCTAGGGAAGGAGAGGTGGCGGCCAGGGCTAGGGAAGGAGGGGTGGTGGCCAGGGTTAGGGAAGGAGGGGTGGTGGCCAGGGCTAGGGAAGGAGGGGTGGTGGCCAGGGCTACGGAAGGAGAGGTGGTGGCCAGGGCTAGGGAAGGAGAGGTGGCGGCCAGGGCTAGGGAAGGAGGAACAGTACCACTTAAAGCCCTCATAATCAATAAGACGTGTTCTTGAACCTGGCACCAACAACACATATAAGTTTGGTTTAACTTCTGTTCACGACAAGACCCTAGATGCTGGTGAGGGGCTCTTGATTCAACGAAATGAAAGTACCCTCCACTTGGAGCAAACTGTATTATCTTCCATTTTGCAGGCGCTATATGTCCTCTTCGGGTTTAGCTCTTCCTGTGACTAATAATATATATATATATATATATATATATATATATATATATATATATATATATATATATATATATATATATATATATATATATATATATATATATATATATATATATATATATATAATATATATATATATATATATATATATATATATATATATATATATATATATATATATATATATATATATATATATATATATACACTGAAAAATCTACGCTTAGTTGTGTATATACCATGATTTATTTGGTTTATGACCTCTCGACAGCTCAAGGGGTCATTGAGGCTGCATCACCTGTATACCACAAGTCAAGAATATTTCAGTCTCTAAAATAAATATACAGAGTATATATTGTGAAAAACATTCCTCACGTTGTGATGAAAAATGATAATAATAATAATAATAATAATAATAATAATAATAATAATAATAATAATAATAATAATAATAATAGCATGCCTCGGGAAGAAGCAATATATATATATATATATATATATATATATATATATATATATATATATATATATATATATATATATATATATATATATATATATATATATATATATATATATATATATATATATATATATGTATATATATATATATATATATATATATATATATAATATATATATATATATATATATATATATATATATATATATATATATATATATATATATATATATATATATATATATATATATATGCAGACAAATAATTAATGTTTATTTGTTTGAACATGAGCAAAATAAATAGTAAGGAATCGAACCACGGCCCCATCGATCCTTGAGCAAACATACTAACCACCACACACCACTGGCATTCTGAGAGATATAGCCAAACGCTTTTACTGTTTGTAATATACAAATGTATATATACACTATGACATACCCGCGCCTGCGCGCATAATGTAATACACATACGCGAGCTCGAGCATGTAATACACATATATCCATGCATACAAAATAATACGCACACAGACATACGGACGAAATACTTTTAAAGCTGTATTCATCTTCAAGAAACAGTTCTCTTGGAAATAATTCCAAGAGAACTGTTCCACAACTCTCCACAACTCTCAACAACACTAGTCTCACACTTGCAGCTTGCACGCCGTAACCCAGTGTAAGTAATCTGCGAAATGCATGTCCTGTATGATATACGAGCATCCTCTCCTGTATGATAACATACGAGCATCCTCGTCAATAGAAATCACTTGATTGAAACCTATACAGAAGACTGTTAATATTGCTGATAATACCTTATTAGACATACATTGCTCACACAAAATGGATTGGATGTAAGAGGTAATGAAATATGTCAGCCTGACCTACGAGACATCAGTAAAGTGATGAGGATATCGTTATCGTTTATCGTTAGTAACGAGGGTGGGATGGAGTGGAGGGAAGAGGATAGGCCCGAGCAGGGAGAGACACACAAAAGGGGGTGAGGGTTGGTGGTGGGGAAGAGGAAGAGAGATTTGCAGAGGGGTGGCAAAAGTAACAGGGTGATGGGAGACGGGGTAAAGAAGGTATGAGTGGACGAGAGGAAAGTAGTGCTGTGGGAAAGGTGATGAGGGGAGAGTTGAAAAAAAAGAGAGGTGGACAGAACACAATGTAAGTTTAGAGAGAGAAGTGAGAAATACAAGAACAAAAGACAAATGAGACAAGACTAGGAAATACAGGAAACGATAAGACACGGGGCATAGCAAGATGATGAGAATAAAGAAGTGGCGAATGAGAAAAGAAAACGGAGGAAACAGAGTACAAAAGATAGGCTAGACAATGGGGGCGCGAAAGAAAACCTCAGATAAAATAGCGAAGGACAACCAGGAAATGAGGTCAAGCATTATCCGGAATATAGGATGCCTCCTTAAGAGGACACTGCTGTGTCCTTGTCTGAGGATGCTCTTTCTACGTCGCGTGAAATCAATACAAAACCCGCTGTCTTCCAACATGTACTTTAACAGATGGTTTAATTATTGGTGAATATAGTTTTACGAGATGTGGTTCTGACACTAGTATACTATACCAAAACACACGTATATTGGTGCAGTATACCGAGCAGTATAGCCAAAATGTTGCGCATCCTATGGTCTTTCTGATTATTGTATATATTGTATATGCAGTGACTGAAAATGATTTCTTTTAATAAAAATACGCTAAAAGAATCTAAATCTAATATCGTATAAATATGGGTATACTATGTACAAACAGGTATACCATACAAAAGCAAGGATATATCACTCAAAATACGGGTATATTATACCAAACACGGTTATACCAAGGAAAAAAAGTATACTACACAAAACGTGAATATGCAAAAAGCAGGCGTATACACATAACAAGGGGTTAACCTCAAAACACATTTATACCATACAAAAACGCTGGTATTTAATAAAAATATGCATATACCAAACTAAAAGCCGAGGGTATACCAACGTCAACCATTGGGATACTATAAAAACAAACCACATAAAAACATGAGTACACCATACAAAAACAGAGGGATACCATGGAAGACAAGACACATATGCACCAGTTAGGTATCTTTATTCCGAAAGGTCTCCCCTACACAGGAAGTTGAATACATCTCCAAGCTGAGTGACTGACCACTGCAAACTACTCCTTCAAGGTTGATGCGCCCACCACATCATTGTTACCCCTCCATGGCTGCTGTCTCCATGTTTGTAACCTCTGTATTCAACTGATAAAGCCTACTGTGTAGGCGAAGCGTTTATGAACTTGAGTCTATTTATCGGCATTATATACCATTATAACACAGGGATACCATACAAAAACACAGATACACAGCCCAAAGACATGGGTATACTATACAAAAATATAGGTATGCCATAAAAAATATAGGTATGCCATATGGAAACATGGGGATACCATAAAAACGCAGATACACCACACAAACCCATGGCTATACCATATAAAAACAACATAAATACACCACACAAAAACATGGGTATACCATACAAAAGCATAGGGATACCAAGCAAAAGCATAGGAATAACATGCAAAAGCATAGGGATACCATGCAAAAGCACAAGGATACCATACGAAAACAGTTACACCACAAAAAACATGGGTATACCATGCAAAAGAATAGGGATACCATACAAAAAAATACACCATATAAAAACATGGGTTCACCATACAAAAGCATAAGGATACCATAGAAACATAGATATACCACACAAAACATGGAGTATACCATACGAAAACTAGTAAAAATGTTTGTCTGCACGTTCTAATAATCCTCATAGAGAGGTGGTGAGCGTCTCTTGCGATGTCCATGTGCGAGGCTCGTATTTTGAATAAGTAATAGTGAGAGTAAGATTATAACAACAAAGCAATGTAGGAAAGATAGACCAGGACGTGATGAGGGTTTGATTAAAAAAAGCTTGTTGGTAATTTACTTATACCACTGACTTTGTTAGCCATCTCTCTAGCACTGATATAGTACTGGAAAAATATGAAAAGAGGACCACAGTGATTCCGTAGGGTAATACAATTTTCCTAAGTTTCTATGTGAGATATTTTAATTACTTGACTAGATGTTCAATGTAAGCAAAGACTATATTTTACTTGTGCACCGAACTACATTATTGGGTGATTCATGCAGCTACAAAAACTAAGGTCACCCACATCCAATTGTCTATAAATATGAGCCTGCGCACTATATACAGGCATGTGCAAAAGCATTCCTGTGAACTAAAAAGCAATCATGCTCAATGAAACATTACGTCAGTGCGCAAAGAATAAATGACGAATTCTGAAGTGGAATCTGTGCTGAGCATTCTTAGTTAGTGAATCGTTTGCCCAACACTGCGTGGAATTCGGGGTACTTAAACTTCTGTTTACAACTGCTAAATCAACTGCGAAGAACGTTAAAAATCTAGTCTATTACTATACATGTTAACAAACGTATACATTATTTTTTATTACTTTTAATTATTTCATTTCGCGATGGAAGTGCATACGCCAGTCAATGTTCCATGGCACCGCAATATCAGGAAAGAAAATAAAAGGCACTGTTGGTGATATAAATCTACGGTCTTGCAACCCAAGTTTAATTAGGCTAGAAGTCTATTGATATATGCTATTTACCTTTGATTTACCCTTGACGGGGTTCAAGAGTTTTCTCACTCGCAGCCCGGCCCTGAGCCAGGCTTGTCATGAAAGAGATTAATAATCTTATGAGTACGAATATATTTACTCCCTTACTGTTCACAAAGTAACTGTTCGCATATTTCCGAGCAAGGAATTACACAGTTATTGTTTAACCATCTGAAAATCTTTTAATAATTTAGGAATTAGTTACTGAATCGCTATGAGGAGATACGTGAATTGTTCAAGGGGTCGCTTAGAGCGGCAAGATGATTCCCATATAAGAAAGTAAAGCCGTAGCTGCCATGCTCGATTATTATATATTATTTTTTTGGTTGCACACGTTGGGGATGCCTTGATACCGATTGAAAGGCTCTTGATACCCGGAATTGGAGCTACCTTGTTTTGGTACCTTCCCCTTCCCCATGGGTTTAGTAATAATAATAATAAAAATAATAATAATAATAATTATAAGAGTACGAGTTTGATTAAGGCCGCAAAATATTATTTAAATAATGAACCTTAAACTTCGACTGAAAACCTTATCCAGTCAAATGCTCATAACAGGATTTTCTCAGAAACTATGCTTATTACATTTGTGAAGATAATCATATCACGTTTGTGAGTTCGTAATATTGTGATGACACCATGATCATTGGTCATGATAAGCGCTAATGTATATGAGGGAGGTCGCTAGGGACAACACAAGCAATCTCTGTGTAATAGCGTTAAATATGGGAAATTCCAGGTTAGCTAAGCTCCAATACGGGAAATACCTGTCTACTAGCGCTAATGCAGGAAATATTTGTCTAGCAGTGCTTAGAAGCACTAAATACCGTCAATATCTGCTAAGTAGCTGAAAACTGGAAGTACTAGCCTAGCAGTGCTGAATATAGAAAATACCTGCCTAGCAGCTCTTATTACTATAAATACCTGTCTAGCAGCGCTTATCATAGGAAATATCTGCCTAGCTCTATAAACAAGAATTATGTTTAGGAATTCTGGAAACAGTAAAAACCCTTTCCAGCAGCTCTCACTGCAGGAAACACCTACCTAGTACAGCTAAATACAAAAAAATTCTTCATAGCAGTGATGAATATGGTAAATACCTTCGTAGCAGCTCTCAGTGAAGAAAATGCTTTCCCAGTAGAGCTAAATACATGAAATTTCTACGTAGCAACTGAGAGGGGAGCAGGAGGGAGGGGGGGGGCTAAGGCGGTGGAGGGGGATGTAAGACAGTGGGGGAAGAGCTAAGACAGTGGAGGGGAAGTAAGGAGGGGATGTAAGACGGGGGAGGGGGGTGTTAGACGGTAAGGGGGATTTCGGAGGGTGGAGGGGGCGCTAAGACTGTGGAGCCGCAATATATTGGTAGGGAAGTGGTAAATTCCCCAGGGAGGGGGGACGGGAGGCGGGGGCGGGGTCATACAAGAAAGAAATTGTATTAATTATGTTTGATAAGTGAAAAAAAGAGGGAGCTCCAATTTTTAGGATCAGGAACCATTCGCCATCGTCTCCTCTTCCTTTGAACGGAAGAGGAAACGGAAGTAGTGGTAACTATGATATTTAAGGCAGGGAAGAGATATTCTCTGACTGTCCCAGCCTCCCCTCTCCCATCCCCTCCCCATGAACCAAAAATTGAAGTGGGCGTGGCTCAGATACCCTAGTATCAGTGTTACCTAAAATAACTCAAAATACTAGTAGCTATTTAATATTTTACTACATATCTTTAGCGAAATTTAGCCCGAAAGACTAGTTGTCTGTCATCCACGAGGATACCCGATGCTTTATTCACGTTCAGTCTAGCAGAGTTGACATTTTAATGCAGATTTTTGTGTGGAACACCTGTGAATACCGTCACCAAATATTGTCAGCTGATAAACTGGTTTCATTTGTATATAGCATATTTTTTGTCTTCTCAACCAGCAGCACTCCACTTCGCCGCTAATACAAACCACGACAGGGCGCATTTACCGCTCCTATGCCATTACCTGGGACGAGACTAGCAACACGACACAGACTAGCGCAGCAAACACACTAACAAGAAGAAGAACCAGCTGTCGAGCTGGGCGTGTAGAGGTGGGGGAAGAGCTGGTGTAGCACGGACCCTCCACGACCACCCACCACCACGGTCGACGGAACACTGGCGCGCCACAGCGGCGCCGCCCTCGTAAACAACACGAATTTATTTTACACTTTCTAGTTTATTTATATAAAAAAACGTGTAATTGTTGTTATTGGCGTGTTCTGTTGTCTCCTGGGTTTTTTGTTCCTCTCCTCCCTGTTGAGCCTGCCGGGTTTAGAGGGTCCAATGCATAGTATGTCTGACTTTTTTGAAAAAAAAAATGTTTATGTTTAAAAAGTGTTTTATTTGTTCCATAAAATACTGATGCGCCACGTACACTGAAGCACCACGTACACTGAAGTGCCACGTACACTGAAGCACCACGTACACTGAAGCACCACGTACACTGTGAGTTGTTTTCTCTCTCTCACACACACATAGCTTCAGGAGTAGGTATGATAGGTCCCTGGGAACGAGAAATCAGTACAGCTAGTTATTTAAGTCGCGATCAGGAGCTATGACTCGATTTTGTAATTGGTACAACTCGATAAATGCGCTCGCGCACACGCACACACGCGCGCGCGCTCGAGCAAGCGCACTTTACCTCCTGCTAATTAATTTTTACGAAAAAATATTAGTTTTACTTTTTGTAATCATTCAGAAGGTAATGCTGTTATTATTATTATTATTATTATTATTATTATTATTATTATTATTATTATTATTATTACTATTATTATTATTATTATTATTATTATTATTATTATTATTATTATTATTATTATTACTATTATTATTATTATTATTATTATTATTATTATTATTATTATTATTATTATTATTATTATTGTTGTTATTATAATTATTATTATTATATAGGGTAGCGTTAAGACCATTGGAAGAATCACAGCTCCTCGGGAATGGGAGATAATCATGTTTGATCCGAGGAAGGAGATAGCTCAAGTGACTTGGAACAAGAGACCTTCGTCATAATCTAGGCATCCTGTTTAAGCCTTGACACTGAATACTTAGTAAGCTGCACAGTCATCAATCAGTCAGGTCTGAGTCATCGGTCAAGTATGGGTCATCAGTCATCAGTCAAGTGATAGTCTTCAGTTTTGATCCTTGTAGTGTTGGATCCTTCACCAGGATCACTGCTTACCACTCTCACATCACTTGTAGTGTTGGATCCTTCACCAGGATCACTGCTTACCACTCTCACATCACTTGTAGTGTTGGATCCTTCACCAGGATCACTGCTTACCACTCTCACATCACTTGTAGTGTTGGATCCTTCACCAGGATCACTGCTTACCACTCTCACATCACTTGTAGTGTTGGATCCTTCACCAGGATCACTGCTTACCACTCTCACATCACTTGTAGTGTTGGATCCTTCACCAGGATCACTGCTTACCACTCTCACATCACTTGTAGTGTTGGATCCTTCACCAGGATCACTGCTTACCACTCTCACATCACTTGTAGTGTTGGATCCTTCACCAGGATCACTGCTTACCACTCTCACATCACTTGTAGTGTTGGATCCTTCACCAGGATCACTGCTTACCACTCTCACATCACTTGTAGTGTTGGATCCTTCACCAGGATCACTGCTTACCACTCTCACATCACTTGTAGTGTTGGATCCTTCACCAGGATCACTGCTTACCACTCTCACATCACTTGTAGTGTTGGATCCTTCACCAGGATCACTGCTTACCACTCTCACATCACTTGTAGTGTTGGATCCTTCACCAGGATCACTGCTTACCACTCTCACATCACTTGTAGTGTTGGATCCTTCACCAGGATCACTGCTCATCGCTCTCACATCACTTGTAGTGTTGGATCCTTCACCAGGATCACTGCTTACCACTCTCACATCACTTGTAGTGTTGGATCCTTCACCAGGATCACTGCTTACCACTCTCACATCACTTGTAGTGTTGGATCCTTCACCAGGATCACTGCTTACCACTCTCACATCACTTGTAGTGTTGGATCCTTCACCAGGATCACTGCTTACCACTCTCACATCACTTGTAGTGTTGGATCCTTCACCAGGATCACTGCTCATCGCTCTCACATCACTTGTAGTGTTGGATCCTTCACCAGGATCACTGCTTACCACTCTCACATCACTTGTAGTGTTGGATCCTTCACCAGGATCACTGCTTACCACTCTCACATCACTTGTAGTGTTGGATCCTTCACCGGATCACTGCTTACCACTCTCACATCACTTGTAGTGTTGGATCCTTCACCAGGATCACTGCTTACCACTCTCACATCACTTGTAGTGTTGGATCCTTCACCAGGATCACTGCTTACCACTCTCACATCACTTGTAGTGTTGGATCCTTCACCAGGATCACTGCTTACCACTCTCACATCACTTGTAGTGTTGGATCCTTCACCAGGATCACTGCTTACCACTCTCACATCACTTGTAGTGTTGGATCCTTCACCAGGATCACTGCTTACCACTCTCACATCACTTGTAGTGTTGGATCCTTCACCAGGATCACTGCTTACCACTCTCACATCACTTGTAGTGTTGGATCCTTCACCAGGATCACTGCTTACCACTCTCACATCACTTGTAGTGTTGGATCCTTCACCAGGATCACTGCTTACCACTCTCACATCACTTGTAGTGTTGGATCCTTCACCAGGATCACTGCTTACCACTCTCACATCACTTGTAGTGTTGGATCCTTCACCAGGATCACTGCTTACCACTCTCACATCACTTGTAGTGTTGGATCCTTCACCAGGATCACTGCTCATCGCTCTCACATCACTTGTAGTGTTGGATCCTTCACCAGGATCACTGCTTACCACTCTCACATCACTTGTAGTGTTGGATCCTTCACCAGGATCACTGCTTACCACTCTCACATCACTTGTAGTGTTGGATCCTTCACCAGGATCACTGCTTACCACTCTCACATCACTTGTAGTGTTGGATCCTTCACCAGGATCACTGCTTACCACTCTCACATCACTTGTAGTGTTGGATCCTTCACCAGGATCACTGCTCATCGCTCTCACATCACTTGTAGTGTTGGATCCTTCACCAGGATCACTGCTTACCACTCTCACATCACTTGTAGTGTTGGATCCTTCACCAGGATCACTGCTTACCACTCTCACATCACTTGTAGTGTTGGATCCTTCACCAGGATCACTGCTTACCACTCTCACATCACTTGTAGTGTTGGATCCTTCACCAGGATCACTGCTTACCACTCTCACATCACTTGTAGTGTTGGATCCTTCACCAGGATCACTGCTCATCGCTCTCACATCACTTGTAGTGTTGGATCCTTCACCAGGATCACTGCTTACCACTCTCACATCACTTGTAGTGTTGGATCCTTCACCAGGATCACTGCTTACCACTCTCACATCACTTGTAGTGTTGGATCCTTCACCAGGATCACTGCTTACCACTCTCACATCACTTGTAGTGTTGGATCCTTCACCAGGATCACTGCTCATCGCTCTCACATCACTTGTAGTGTTGGATCCTTCACCAGGATCACTGCTTACCACTCTCACATCACTTGTAGTGTTGGATCCTTCACCAGGATCACTGCTTACCACTCTCACATCACTTGTAGTGTTGGATCCTTCACCAGGATCACTGCTCATCGCTCTCACATCACTTGTAGTGTTGGATCCTTCACCAGGATCACTGCTTACCACTCTCACATCACTTGTAGTGTTGGATCCTTCACCAGGATCACTGCTTACCACTCTCACATCACTTGTAGTGTTGGATCCTTCACCAGGATCACTGCTTACCACTCTCACATCACTTGTAGTGTTGGATCCTTCACCAGGATCACTGCTTACCACTCTCACATCACTTGTAGTGTTGGATCCTTCACCAGGATCACTGCTCATCGCTCTCACATCACTTGTAGTGTTGGATCCTTCACCAGGATCACTGCTTACCACTCTCACATCACTTGTAGTGTTGGATCCTTCACCAGGATCACTGCTTACCACTCTCACATCACTTGTAGTGTTGGATCCTTCACCAGGATCACTGCTTACCACTCTCACATCACTTGTAGTGTTGGATCCTTCACCAGGATCACTGCTCACCACTCTCACATCACTTGTAGTGTTGGATCCTTCACCAGGATCACTGATCATCGCTCTCACATCACTTGTAGTGTTGGATCCCTCATCAGGATCACTGCTCACCACTCTCACATCACTTGTAGTGTTGGATCCTTCACCAGGATCACTGCTTACCACTCTCACATCACTTGTAGTGTTCAGTCTTTCACCAGGATCACTGAGTACCACGCATACATCAATTGTAGTGTTGGATTCTTCACTAGAATCACTGAACATCACTCTCACATCACTTGAAGTGTTGGATCTTTCACCAGGATTACTGAACATCACCCACACATCATTTGTAGTGTCAGATTCTCCTCCAGCATCACTCTCACATCATTTGTAGTGTCAGATTCTCCTCCAGCATCACTCTCACATCATTTGTAGTGTCAGATTCTCCTCCAGCATCACTCTCACATCATTTGTAGTGAGATTCTCCTCCAGCATCACTCTCACATCATTTGTAGTGTCAGATTCTCCTCCAGCATCACTCTCACATCATTTGTAGTGTCAGATTCTCCTCCAGCATCACTCTCACATCATTTGTAGTGTCAAATTCTCCTCCAGAATCACTCTCACATCATTTGTAGTGTCAAATTCTCCTCCAGCATCACTCTCACATCATTTGTAGTGTCAAATTATCCTCCAGCATCACTCTCACATCATTTGTAGTGTCAAATTATCCTCCAGCATCACTCTCACATCATTTGTAGTGTCAAATTATCCTCCAGCATCACTCTCACATCATTTGTAGTGTCAGATTCTCCTCCAGCATCACTTGCAGTGTCTGAACCTTCATCAGGATCATAGAGGCATTGCGGTCACGTCTGAATCGATTCACCATATAGACCAGACTGTCAGCCTCTGCAGACGTCGGCAGGATTTTTTTCTCACTTTGATTCTTTTGTAAATAAAGCCTTTAGTGTGTGTTTTTATTACAGTAAATGCATATCACATATCACAATGATTATTTATAAAGCATATACACGTATTATTTAGTTTTCGACATGGGTTCAGATTTTTTATATTTTTTATGACAATTGAAGAATTATATTCTTCAATAAATGATGATGATTAACAGTGAACGATAGTTAAAGAAAATGTTGCAGTTTCTGGAGTTCCCGAGGGGTTTAAGACTCCTGTAGCCTCAAGGTTTTCTTATTCTAGAGAATCTTGCCATAAAGTTTGACTAGTTAGACAAACTGTCTTATGGCTGTGTTGTTACTGCTTAAATAACAAGTAATGTGGTTTTTCAGTATCTTCGGGTTGAATACGGGTGAAAAACATTGTTTTCACTTGCCTCACCTCTGTCCTCTCTCTGATTTTCTGTCATTTCTATAAGTATCTATCATCTATTCATCTCTATATATATTTCTCCATATCTATATTTCTCTCTCTGTTTCTTTCTCCCCCTTTTCTTTCTGTCTCAAGTTGACACATGACCATCACCAGTGGTAACCTTTTTCCTCCATATTTATAAACTGTGCTTTGGCTGGCTGGTCAGAGGTATTACTGAGGCAGCGGGAGCAGTGATTTATATACTTAAAATACTGTCTCCGTGCTTCAGTACAGTGGGCAGTTGTATAGATGTTATATATTGTTTTGTGCAGTAGAGAAATAAACTGCTTCTTGGCTAAGTCCTCAAATTATTTATATAGAATACTGAGCAATTGTTTGAGCTGAATCTCAGCCACAGACTGACTGACCCCGGGTTACGACTGTCAGTTGCGTCTCCATGACCAGGAGATCACAGGCTGAATGACTCCGAGTTATGAATTCGTAACTAGGTCAACTCTAAACTGATATAATTTGTGAGAGTTACCCTAATGAGACCAACAATACTGTCATAATTAGGAAGTTCCTACAACTAGATGATTCATTATGTTTGTAAAAATCTTATAATTTAGAGACTGTTGATAATTAACCAATTAAATATGATTCTTAGAGATTCTAAGGTGATTTAACAATATTATCAGTCACAGGTAACTTCCAACTTTTATCAATAGATGAGGCCTTAGAGTGATGGTGGGTGAAGGTGGGTGATGGTGAGTGATGGTGGGTGAGGGTGGGTGGTGCTGGGTGAAAGTAAGTGGGAAACTTAGTAAACAAGGTATCTGGGGGTATGCAAGGCAAGACAACGGACGGTAGATAGGGAAGAAAGGTGAGAAGATGATGGGAAAGGCCGGGACGGGAGAGAGTGGACGACTGACGGAGGGGGGGAGGGGAGAAGAGGGTTCATAAGGAAGGGGTACGGGGGGAATTATGGGTAAAGATCGATGCTTCCTCATGAAAGTTGAGTCTACCTGGAGACTGTGAGTGTGTATTCACATGGCGGCGTTTCCACTGGTTGGTCAATACCTCCTCTCCTTGCTTCGTAATCTCTATATTAACCACCAGATTTGTTGATCCTCCGCTCTCCATAAAAAAACAATGCTATTACATCTAGATGTATTGTTTGCTTACGCCTCTTCGTCATATATCTCTCATTGTATTTACTTACGACTTTGAGACCGAATAAGTACTTCCTAACTGCTCTCTGGTTCAGTTGCATTTTAACCTGCTAGATAAGTTCTCTTTCCCATCATCTCACCTCAAAGTATCTACTATACATCTTTTTACTCAGTCTAGTCCCCTGAGTATTTTGTATGTCTTGATCATGTCCACTCTGATATTTCTCTTTCCTCTAGAGCTATTTAAAGTTGTTTCTTTAGTCTGTTTCGTAGCAGATCTTTGTGTCATTTGGAGTTACGTTACATACTAGAACAATAGAGGGTTCTATCTTTGCTCTACGTACCCGGCGATGGGTTTATATCGTTTATTAAGCTCTTTAGTTAGCTAGATTTGCATATGCCGCTGAAGCTCTTCGGTTGAGATGTGGTTCCGGTGATATTCTTCATATGGCACTTTCCTTCACATCTTTCTCCTTGTATGATGCTCATGGTCACTCCCCTCAAAGGCTGAATTCTGTTTCCAGTTTTCTCTTTCTCCTACTAGTCTCCTTCCTCTGCACCTACTGACGTTGAATTCTAGCAATTGCTTCTTTACCATGTTCGTAGCTTGTTTGTATCATCTTGGAGTATATGCTGTCATTATTCTTATTACTTTCGTATCATAGCCAAATATACAGGATACGGGATTCAGTTTTCTCTTACACATTCTTCATTTATATCAGAAATAGTAAAAGTACTGGCACTTGGGAGACCCCACTTGTCAGCCTTGCCCACACTGATACTTGCTTTCTTATCGCTATCTGGTGTTTTCTATTCATCAGTTATCATTACATTAATTTAAGCACTTTCCATCCTACTTCTGCCTGCTTATCCAAAAATTCGACAAGCCTCTTTGTGCAACTGTATTGAGTGCTTCATCACAGTTAAGGAAGATGCAGTCTACTCTTCCTTTCTCTTTCTCACTATATTCCAGTTGCCTTCAGTGTGAATAAAGGAGATTCATAAAATAACATTCGGTATCTCAAATTCACGTTGGTTGTTTCGTATATGTTCATTTCATTTTAGGTGGTCTAATGCTCTTCAGTTTCTTTAGATACCTCAGACTGGCATATAACCGAGCCATTGTCTATTTTTATTTTTGCATATCAGATCACAATTTTCCGGCTGCCTATTAATTGCCTCGTTTCAGATTATTTGTTATGTATCCTCGTCGTGTGGTCACACAACTCCGCTCATTCAAAACTCAAGGTGATGACCAAACTCCTTCGTTGTATGTAATTTCTTTAGTGTCTTTTAAAATTCTTCATTGGAAACATTAGTTTTATCCAGCCTCTGTTGTTTTCCTTCTCTCTTTCTGGTATTTCTCCTGATTCCTGTTGAGTTTTGTGCACACATTTCTGCTGTCTGCTGTCAGTCCCCCAGCCAGTCGCTTTCTGGAATCTTATAAAACAGCTCCCAAAATACAATATTAATATTATTTTATGTTCAACTGGCTTCGTATGCTTTCAGTTATTCTACTCAAGTTGTGTTTATACTTTTGTATCCGGATTTGGCGACATGTACGCTTTGTTCCCTCTGTGGTAAAGGAGATTTCTTATATTTTAGTTTTCTTTTCTTTATTCACCCTATTCCCCCTTCATCCCTTCACATGACCTACGTGTCTTGTTTATCTTCCCAGGTCTCCCTCCCCGGGCGACACACCGACTAACTTAAATACGGAGTGTAGTTATCGTAGAGTTCATCACTTTATCGCCGAGACAAATCTACTATTCCACGTAAGTAAGTAAGTATATATACAGTATATATACGTAATTCTAAAACTGCTGAGAAGTCTCTCCTCATCCTGCTGATGAATGTCTATTGCCTTTTATTAATTATTTTTGAGAGATATTGTGCAATATAAAGAGTGAACGAAGAGGCGAGGTGGTGACAGGTTAGTCTGGATTACATACACTGTACGACTCTAGCAAGCAGGTACTTTATCACCCCTACGAATTTAGCTCTCTGTGAATATAACAATAACAACAACAATAATAACCATAATTATTATAAAAATAATAATGTGATAATAATAAAAATAATAATAAATCTATCAAGCACTTGGCTCACCCAGGAGATTTGTCTATCATGCAGTTTCAGCTACATACTGGGAGTCCTGGACTCACTCATGTGTGTCAAACTACAAAGTGAATTTCGTATATAAGATGCAATGAACCATTTCAATAATTTTTTTACTTTTCATACTAGTTTTTTTTTTCATTGGCTTTTATGACACAAGCTGCAGTACCTGCTCGAGTATATTTATACATATACGCAACCTTACATTACTCCCCGTCTTGTTTCAATATATATACTTATATATATATATATATATATATATATATATATATATATATATATATATATATATATATATATATATATATATATATATATATATCAATAAAATGTTAAGATTGCATTAATGGAGAATAAATTAAGAAATGTACTTTCCTGTACTTTAAGGTTGATTGTAAACCTGTACTATAAAGTCAACGCAAAATTTTCTGAGAAATATCCTTTATTATAATTAATAAATTCTAAGTTAAGCCTGGAGGTGCTCCAGTACTGCACCGTAGCTCGTGGAAGGAGCCTAGTGGTGCTCCAGGATGGCACCGTCGCTCCTGAAAGGAGCCTCACACAAAGGAAACAAACATTGCGAATGAATCTTTGACTTTATTTCGACCAAGAATTGCACAAGGATTGTGTTCAGGGCCACAGGTGCGTCCACAGTCACAAGCATAACACATGACCACAACACAAGACACAGATCTCTTTTTGATATACCTCGTGTCCACATCACACTGTGTAAAAACTCTATGCACATAAAGGGCCCCAAAATATGGAATTCATTACCAGAAGATATTAAAGTAACCCGGTCTGAAAATCAATTTAAGACTCTTCTCAAAAGCCACTTAATCACCCTAGAGTAAATGCTAAATACTCAGTACACACATACTCACTTATGTTCTCCCACATCATAACTTCAACAATCACTTTGAACCTTTTATCCACTGTTGACAGGAATATAATTGAATCATTGTTTTCACAAAAAGCATTTTTGAATATATGAATATATCTTTTGTCTTATACAAATTTTGATTCATTTATAATTAATAATCTACCGTTCAGCTATGAAATAATTACTATCCTACTTTACAACTATGATACAATTCTTAGTGTTAAGTAGTCTGTAAGCCAATAATGTTAAGTTGGCCCATAATGTCTAGGCATAATAGAGGCTCTTTGCATTGCAACCCACTATTGTAAATACAAAATCTCAATGTACTGTTTGCAAAGACATAAAATAAATAAATAAAAATAAGCCTACAATCACTCATTAACAAACAGTGAAGCGTTTTACAGACAAGGTAAGTGGTTAGAGTGTTGGTTTAAAACACGCTACGCCTTGGTATCGAATCCTATCCAATCTCTCCTCTCACAAAAAAATACAATATTTTATTGCGATTTTTCTTAAGGTAAGAGAGAGAGAAGCTAACGAGGACGTTTCGGTCCGACTAACACCATTTAAACTACCAGCCTTACCGTTACTTCCTCTTCTTCCTCTCTTTGTCCCGTCCCCTGTCCACACTCGCCTACATATACTACCTCCCTCTTTCGTATTTGTGTGACTTTGTAAATGGTCCAAGTCGCACAGAAACGTCCCTGCAAGCTTCTCTCTTCTATGTGCGGGTATTCGTGTATTGTTTCACTCACGGTGTTGTGCCTTTTTGTTATTTCCGAAGGTAAATTTTTATTTACGATGGAGAAAAACACACAGCAAAAAAAAAAAGAAAAAAAAATGATCGTAACCAGCAAGAAGGTTTATCTAATACTACGTAGGTGGACAGTAGAGGTACAAATGCTGCCTTCGTGCTTTACGTCTCTATGTTCACCACTTATCTGCTCATAGACATAATTCTGTTACTGATATTTACAAGAGTAGGTCCTCGTTGATCACGGCACATTTTCTGTTTATGTTTTTTTTTTGTATAAAATTAAATGCGTCGGTAATATGCTGCTACCCTATTTTATATGATAATTACATAGTGGGAACAAGGACTAGGTATATATCCCTGTTACATTCCATCACACAACATGGGTTAAACACACACACACACACATACACACACACACACACACACACACACACACACACACACACACACACACACACACACACACACACACACACACACACACACAAACACACACGGGGCCAGGAGCTAAGACTCGACCCCTGCAACCACAAATAGATGAGTACACACACACACACACGCATACAACAGGCCTAGTGTCTAATCGACATGTGCCTAGGACAAAATGGTAACTAACTAACACACACTAACCAGCGGTGCTATGGTTAGAACACTGAACCGTCAGGTTTAATAAGACTGGTCCACCACAAGTTCAACCTCATATATGAACCACGTCAGATGTGCATTGTTTTGAATGTTAATAGCACGTAGACTTTTCAAGGAGGTGAAATAGCTCTTGATCCAAAGAATTAGAGCTACTGTCTTCCTGTTCATTGGATCAGTCATGATTACTTCCCATTTCCAAGGTTCTCTATGACCCCTAATGGCGTAAATTTTCCTTATGAATATAATAATAACAATAGTAATAATAATAATAATAATAATAATAATAATAATAATAATAATAATAATAATAATTATTATTATTATAATAAAAGTAGCAGTAGTAATATCACGTAGTGCCTCCTCTGTTCAGTCCACTGAGATAAAATGTAAGTGCAGCGTTGTAGGTGGGCAGTATGGTAAGTGGGCGGCATCGTGGATGAGTGGGCAGCATCGTGGGTGAGTGGGCAGCATCGTGGGTGAGTGGGCAGCATCGTAGAAGAGTGGGTGTTCGGCATCGTGGGTACATGGGTGGGCGGCATCTTGGGTACATGGGTGTTCGGCATCGTGGGTACATGGGTGGGCGGCATCGTATCACGGAAGAAAGCGTGCGATGGGCCCGGAGTAGGGTGGATCAGGTGTTACTCTGAATGGCAGGGTGATGACGCCGCCCATGTAACAAGTGAGCAGTCCTAGGATGAGGAAGCCTACCACAGCACCCAGTGTCCGTAACATTGTGACGGCTGAGACAGGTTTCTGCGGCACTCCTAACTCCCTGAAGACCAGGATAACACGTCACTACACAGTAACAACATGTTACAATACCGTAGCAACACTATAACACCACGACATAACATAATAACATGTCATAACGCAAGAATAACACTTCACAACACAGTAACAACACATTACAACACCGTAACGTCACATCACAGTGCAATTGCCACGGGTCACAACACAATAACAATAAGTGACAACACAGTAACAACACGTCACAATACATGTAACACTCACAGCACAATAACACGTCATAATGCAAACGTTACATTAGAGGAAATCAATACGTTACATGGCTATGCAAAACAATATTTAGATAAAGTAAAAAAAATACGTCAATAATTGTGGCCCTGTTTCATAGTGAGAAAGGGAGAGAGAGAGAGAGAGAGAGAGAGAGAGAGAGAGAGAGAGAGAGAGAGAGAGAGAGAGAGAGAGAGAGAGAGAGAGAGACAGACAGACAGACAGACAGACAGAGACAGAGAGAGAGAGAGAGAGGCTGTGTGTATGTGGATAGGACTCGATACAGTACAAGGTATGGCTATCATTGATTCTTTCTCCTTGTAGCTGGTGAAGGGGTTTTGATGTGAGGAAATAGAGCTCTGTCCTGTATACAGATCAAACCTGAATATACCCGTCACCCTCAGCCCTCCATTATACACACACACACAAGCAAGAAGGATGATATTTATTTATAACACGACTGACATTCGTAACGAGTGAATTTTTGTAACATGAATGATTCTGGTGAGATAAATTTTCCCATGTGTCAATGAGCTGTCAACTACTGGATCAGGACTGCTAAATATTCCTGGTCAGAACTGATTAGTGTTAGAGTACTGTTAAGTACTCTGGACTATACGAGTGTCATCAAGGCTGCCTGTGTCCTACCCACCACCAGGCAAAGATCAGGCCCTGAAACAGGGGTTAATGCAAATTCCCAGCATATATACAGAGATACACACCTCAGTGTATATACCCTTGTCAGACCTGGTTAACGGTTAATGGGATTTAAAGCCTATCGACTACACAGGGATCATTATGGCCGCTCGTAAGCTTTTCATCACCAGACAAGTGATTAAAATATAACTTTGATTTTTTTGGGGAGTGGGGGGAGGATATCGAAATTCTTTGGTCAATTTTTGGTGAGAGTGATTTGTGTAAGACTAATCAGAATTGTGTGAATTTTATGGATTAAACTGTGTGACCCTCATGAGTTAAACTGTGTGACCCTCATGGGTTAAACTGTGGCCCTCATGGGTTAAACTGTGACCCTCATGGGTTAAACTGTGACCCTCGTGGGTTAAACTGTGGCCCTCATGGGTTAAACTGTAACCCTCATGGGTTAAACTGTGACCCTCATGGGTTAAACTGTGACCCTCATGGGTTTAACTGTAACCCTCATGGATTAAACTGTGGCCCTCATGGGTTAAACTGTGACCCTCATAGGTTAAACTGTGACCCTCATGGGTTAAACTGTGACCCTCATGGGTTAAACAGTGTGACCTTTACAGGTTAAACACTTTTTTCAAATTTAATTAAAAGTATAATGAATATCACCTCGTTTAGTAAGCCTGGACACGATAAAAAAAAGGTTTATGAGGTGAAAGGAACGATCGGTGTTGGTGGGAACAATTAGTGTTGGTGGGAACAATCAGTGTTGGTGGGAACAATCAGTGACGGTGGGAACAATTAGTGTTGGTGGGAACAATCAGTGTTGGTGGGAACAATCAGTGTTGGTGGGAACAATCAGTGTTGGTGGGAACAATCAGTGACGGTGGGAACATCAGTGTTGGTGGGAACAATTAGTGTTGGTGAGAACAATCAGTGACGGTGGGAACAATCAGTGATGGTGGGAACAATCAGTGTTGGTGGGAACAATCAGTGATGGGAACAATCAGTGTTAGCAGGAACAATCAGTGTTGGTGGGAACAATCAGTGTTGGTGGGAACAATCAGTGGTGATGGGAACAATCAGTGTTGGTGGGAACAATCAGTGGTGATGGGAACAATCAGTGTTAGCGGGAACAATCAGTGTTGGTGGGAACAATCAGTGTTGGTGGGAACAATCAGTGGTGATGGGAACAATCAGTGTTGGTGGGAACAATCAGTGTTGGTGGGAACAATCAGTGGCGGTGGGAACAATCAGTGTCGGTGGGAACAATCAGTGGTGATGGGAACAATCAGTGTCGGTGGGAACAATCAGTGGTGATGGGAACAATCAGTGGTGATGGTGGTAGGAATAACTAGAGGAGCCGAAAGAAAAAAGACAAACACTGCAAAACAATTTCCAAAACAATTATTCACAACGAGAAAAATCAACGACGTAAACAGGTAAGTTACACGAACAAATAGGTAAACATCAGAGACCACGGGTAACCTTCACAGACAAAAAAAAAATGAACAAAAATCATGGAAATAAGATATCAAACTTGAGCAAGTTAGGCTTGGGCTACTGACCTGAGGTTTTCCTTGGATGAGAGCGTCAAAAACTTGAGCCAACCCACTACCATGATCACAGACAGGCATTCCCTACAAGGAGGCAACAGGAAGGGAGCGTTAGTCCTGTGACTGGAAAAATCTCCTGAAGTAGATGGAGAAGGGGTCATTGCTGCTCCTGTGTTGAAGTACATGCTGCAGCCCTCCTCTTTGCTCATGTATTTATATGCGAATAACCGACATACAAAAATTATTGGTTTCGATAGAAGCCATTTTCATCGTCTGAAGTGGGTCTCTAGACAGACGAAAAATATTTATATTACTTTCATATTATTTAACGTTGGTTTTTCATAGATTATCCATATGCTCAATGATTTTATATCTTTGTACACGCACGCATAGTCTTTGATACTATATTTTCAGGTACTCACCAAGCCACTAGATACTAAAGTCCAAGTACTCACCAAGCCACTAGATACTTAAGTCTAAGTACTCACCAAGCCACTAGATACTAAAGTCCAAGTACTCACCAAGCCACTAGACACTTAAGTCTAAGTACTTACCAAGCCACTAGATACTAAAGTCCAAGTACTCACCAAGCCACTAGATACTAAAGTCCAAGTACTCACCAAGCCACTAGTACTTAAGTCCAAGTACTCACCAAGCCACTAAATACTTAAGTCCAAGTACTCACCAAGCCACTAAATATTTAAGTCCAAGTACTCACCAAGCCTCGGGGTAGTTCAGAGGGTTGGGTCTTGGAGAACCGGTTCCGCTGGTGTTGTCAACAAGCATGACGGAGGCGTCCTTAGTCATGGTGTGGATGAGGCGGGTGGCCATGAATACCAGAAAGCTTAAGAGGCATCCCACAGCTACTGAAGTCACCGCACGCATCTCCACCCACTCTGTAACACACGCACGCTGTAATGCATGCTTGCTGGAGGCTCGAGCCTCCGAACTCGCATCCCGGTCTTTGATCAGTCAGGCTATTGGTCAACTTTAAGTGAGAAAAAGTGAGGAACACCTGATGGAGCCTGATATATCAGAGGTACCAGGACCTAATGGAATATCACTTACGAATATTTATAGAAAGATTAGAAATACTCTGCATATCACTCACACAAATCATTAATGTTGGGAAAAGTATCAGAGAAAGTAGTGTGGAAAATACTGTACATATTTTCCAGAAATTCAGTATTTATATGTAAATAGATGGCCATACTGTATTTAATAATATTTATGTCATAGAAAACGGAAAGCCTGCGTCTGGGCAGACGAGACTCGCCATCTTGGTTTTGAATTTTGTACAAACGTTGGTGAATGGGGAAGAATTTTTCGTGCTCTAGAGGTTAAAATTGTGCTGACACCTCTCAAATAGGAGGCGAAATTGGTGGATATGCATTCCTGCATAACTTGAGATATCAGGCGACTGGACAAGACCTTTCCAGGAACCTCAGAATAGCTCTCTAGATTTGTGTGTAATTCTGGCCAGTATTATTTTCATAGATTTAGTTAGAGTGAGGTTTTCTGAGTATGATGTACATTAATCTCCAGTCAAATTGGTGAGTGATAATGAGATATATTTTCCTTCTTTTATGTAATTGTGTATATATATAACCATTTATTATTTTTAATATACAGTCCACAAATTTATATATTTACCAGTATTCCTGGTGTATGTATATTTCATTTAATTAATAGGTCCAGAGCAACTTGTGGATATGACAGTGGTAGGTATCGAAGGGGGACATTTTTTGCGACCTAAGTGTCCCAAATTCCTACTTGTCTAACTGATAAATAATAGTTATCATTGTCCATTTACTGTTATGTATATAATTATACATCCAAGTAAATGCAATTTTCCACAAGTAGAGATAACAGATGTTACCAATATTAAAAACTGAAACAGGAAGGAAACCCTAAACTACAGACCAGTGTCCATAGTGAGTTTAATATTTAAATTACAAATTATATAGTATATATCTATATAAGATCTAGACAATATTTCTCACAGCACACTAGAATGCATTAAGACATAGACAATCGTGTCTAACACATCTTCCAAAGAAATCTAGAATAGCTTAGGTAGGAAGGTAAGAGATAAGAACTGCATATTCTTAGAATGTAAGAAAAGATTTTGATTTGGTGGTCACATACGTCAGTGCTTACAAACCTTGACAGGTAAGCCAATGTAACAGGTGAGTTTATTAGAATGGGAAACAGAAAGTGACTGCATTGGATAGTGTATCAGGATAGGAGATAATTAATGGAGTCCAGCAAGGACTGGTGCTTGGACCAGCACTCATCCTACTGCATATTAATGACTTAGCAATACGAACAAACTCTCATGTACCCTTGTTTGTGGACGATGCCAAATATACTGAGAAAAGAATACCATCTAAGGAAAAAATAAAGCTTACGGAGACAGAAAAATACTTAGGAATAACTGTAAGCTCAAATCTGTCACCAGAAAAAAAAGAAAAAACAGACCGACCACAGCACAGGCTAAGGCTGCAAACATAAAGTGACAGTGACACTATCACAACACACCATCACAACACACACCATCACAACACACTGTCACAACACACTGTCACAACACACTGTCACAACACACCATCACAACACACTGTCACAACACACCATCACAACACACACCATCACAACACACTGTCACAACACACCATCACAACACACTGTCACAACACACCATCAAAACACACTGTCACAACACACCATCACAACACACTGTCACAACACACCATCACAACACACCATCACAACACACTGTCACAACACACCATCACAACACACCATCACAACACACTGTCACAACACACCATCACAACACACCATCACAACACACTGTCACAACACACCATCACAACACACTGTCACAACACACCATCACAACACACTGTCACAACACACCATCACACCTCACCATCACAACACACTGTCACAACACACCATCACAACACACCATCACAACACACTGTCACAACACACCATCACAACACACTGTCACAACACACCATCACAACACACCATCACAACACACTGTCACAACACACCATCACAACACACTGTCACAACACACCATCACAACACACTGTCACAACACACCATCACAACACACTGTCACAACACACCATCACAACTCACCTACTGCCCTCTGCCATAGTGTCAGGATGAGCGTCAGTACAGCTGGGATCAGGAATACCAGCTGGAAAGTATTTCAGTAACATCAATTATCACACTTCTATCACAATTCATAAACACTAATACACTCGACATCCTCAATTTAGAACGAGTCGAAATATATGAGCAAGTTATTTTGCACCTACGTCTATGGTGTACCTAGCAGTAAATAGGTACTTGAGTGAATATGATACTGGTATACAATACTTGATGACGTAGTTTTGAGGTGGTCAAAACTACGTCTTTAAGGGTGATGAACTGATTGCATCGTCTATACATTTCTTCTTCTTCCGCTGCCTCTTCTGTATTCGACAGAAGCCTACTGTGTAGGCGAAACGTTTCGGAATAAAGATACCCAACTATTGCACGTGTTTTACTTATCAGGTACTTGAGTTCTACTTGACTGTTATTGGGTTGCATCCTGGGTTGGCGGTAAACATGGCTGGACTAGAAATAGAGATGAAGCGGGATTACTATTCTTAGCTTGTAAATACGATATTTTTACAACACTACTTCTTCTTCCACTTGTTTCTACCACCAGTGGGTAATATACAAGGTGTTTACAAAGGATGGACCCAATTTCAAAGCAGTAATGCTTTAAAATTAGGTCCATATTTTTGAAACACCTTGTATAACTAAGTCCACGTTATATACGGGATTAATCAGACGTATTAATCACTGGGTACCCAGAAACCCCCCCCCCCAAAAAAAAACACATTCAAAACTGATTTACCTTTTTTCATGTTCTATATTTTGTAGCTAGCCATCTCTCTCTCTGTCTCTCTCTCTCTCTCTCTCTCTCTCTCTCTCTCTCTCTCTCTCTCTCTCTCTCTCTCTCTCTCTCAAATTAATAATTGTTTGCTGATGTTAAGTTCCAGAGTTTATTTTTTTTTTATCTTCTTGGTGATGCTCTGGAAACCCAGGGGATTAGGAAACTTACTACATGTGTAAATTCATTACATTTACAAAAATATGTTACCTTTGGAAACCAATTACATTTTGGAACTCATTACCTTCGAGTGCATTCGGAATCCAATTAAAGCTGGGTAAACTTGTGGACAGAATAACTTCAGATTATATTTCCAGAGAATGAGAAAGGTGTTCAATAAATGGTCAGAGAGAAATGAGAAACAGAGAATTAAACGATTTTTTTTTTTGCTGCTAGCGTGACAAGAGTTCACGGTATGACTCATGCGGATTTAACGCTTAAACTTGTAAAGCTGGTCTTTCTTGGTGGAAAGTTTGAATCTCTCTTTTGATCTCTGCGTGTTCTAATTTGTCATTTTTTTTATGAATGAAATTGGGATATTAGTTCTCATTGATAACTTGCAAATGCCTCATTCGTTTCACTTAAATTCTTCAGTGCTAATATTTAACTGCATTATAAAACATATGCCGCACTCTGCACTATGTCTTTCGCTTTCAGTGAAGTACAGGAGACTAGGATTATGCAATACGGGGTCACTACTCTCGGGTCATGCAACAACCGAAATACATCTAGATGCTGTAGTAGTAATAGTAGTGGTAGTAGTAGTAGTAGTAGTAGTAGTAGTAGTAGTAGTAGTAGTAGTAGTAGTAGTAGTAGTAGTAGTAGTAGTATTTGTCGGTATACTAACCATCCGGTTGGTAGTAGTTGTAGTGGTAGTTGTGGTCATGATACTTACCAGCCAGTTGTAATTATCACTTTTCACTGCCTGAAATGTGAAATAATTATAAGTTACTAAGTTATCTTGGTTCTACAGCTCCATGATGCATCATTCTAGAGTAGTTCTCTAAGTTATATTGGTTCTATAATTATGATACATCATTCTACAGTAGCTCTCTAAGTTATCTTGGTTCTATAACTATGATACGTCATTCTACAGTAGCTCTCTAAGTTTTCTTGGTTCTATAACCTTGATACATCATTCTACAGTAGCTCTCTTAAGTTATCTTGGTTTTATAACTATGATACATCATTCTACAGTAGCTCTCTTAAGTTATCTTGGTTCTATAACTATGATACATCATTCTACAGTAGCTCTCTTAAGTTATCTTGGTTCTATAACTATGATACATCATTCTACAGTAGCTCTCTTAAGTTATCTTGTTTCTATAACTATAACTATATATAACTATATATAACTATAACTTGGTAGCACTCGATGTATGCACAAGGTTTATTCCTCTAAGAAAAAGGAGGAGTAGATGTAAAATAGAAAGAGACAGGCGCTCCCTTTACAGGCGACGGAAAAGAATAACAGAGCGGCTAAAAGAGGTCAATATATCTGAAATGCGTAGGGAGACACTGGTCCGAGAAATAGCAAGCATCGAACTTAAGCTAAAGGAATCTTATAGGAGTCAGGAATCGCGGGAAGAACTAAAAGCCATAAATGAAATCGAAAGAAACCCAAAGTATTTCTTCTCCTATGCCAAATCAAAGTCGAGAACAACGTCCAGTATTGGGCCCCTACTTAAACAAGATGGGTCCTAAACAGATGACAGCAAGGAAATGAGTGAGCTACTCAAGTCCCAATATGACTCAGTTTTTAGCAAGCCGCTAACCAGACTGAGAGTCGAAGATCAAAATGAATTTTTTATGAGAGAGCCACAAAATTTGGTTAACACAAGCCTATCCGATGTTATCCTGACGCCAAATGACTTCGAACAGGCGATAAATGACATGCCCATGCACTCTGCCCCAGGACCAGACTCATGGAACTCCGTGTTCATCAAGAACTGCAAGAAGCCCCTAGCACGAGCCTTTTCCATCCTATGGAGAGGAAGTATGGACACGGGGGTCGTCCCACAGTTACTAAAAACAACAGACTCCACAAAGGGGGCAGTAAAGCAACAGCAAAGAACTACAGACCGATAGCACTAACATCCCATATCATAAAAATCTTTGAAAGGGTCCTAAGAAGCAAGATCACCACCCATCTAGAAACCCATCAGTTACACAACCCAGGGCAACATGGGTTTAGAACAGGTCGCTCCTGTCTGTCTCAACTATTGGATCACTACGACAAGGTCCTAAATGCACTAGAAGACAAAAAGAATGCAGATGTAATATATACAGACTTTGCAAAAGCCTTCGACAAGTGTGACCATGGCGTAATAGCGCACAAAATGCGTGCTAAAGGAATAACAGGAAAAGTCGGTCGATGGATCTATAATTTCCTCACTAACAGAACACAGAGAGTAGTCGTCAACAGAGTAAAGTCCGAGGCAGCTACGGTGAAAAGCTGTTCCACAAGGCACAGTACTCGCTCCCATCTTGTTCCTCATCCTCATATCCGACATAGACAAGGATGTCAGCCACAGCACCGTGTCTTCCTTTGCAGATGACACCCGAATCTGCATGACAGTGTCTTCCATTGCAGACACTGCAAGGCTCCAGGCGGACATCAACCAAATCTTTCAGTGGGCTGCAGAAAACAATATGAAGTTCAACGATGAGAAATTTCAATTACTCAGATATGGTAAACACGAGGAAATTAAATCTTCATCAGAGTACAAAACAAATTCTGGCCACAAAATAGAGCGAAACACCAACGTCAAAGACCTGGGAGTGATCATGTCGGAGGATCTCACCTTCAAGGACCATAACATTGTATCAATCGCATCTGCTAGAAAAATGACAGGATGGATAATGAGAACCTTCAAAACTAGGGAGGCCAATCCCATGATGACACTCTTCAGGTTACTTGTTCTATCTAGGCTGGAATATTGCTGCACACTAACAGCACCTTTCAAGGCAGGTGAAATTGCTGACCTAGAAAATGTACAGAGAACCTTCACGGCGCACATAACGGAGATAAAACACCTTAATTACTGGGAGCGCTTGAGGTTCCTAAACCTGTATTCCCTGGAACGCAGGAGGGAGAGATACATGATTATATACACCTGGAAAATCCTAGAGGGACTAGTACCGAACTTGCACACGGAAATCACTCACTACGAAAGCAAAAGACTTGGCAGACGATGCAACATCCCCCCAATGAAAAGCAGGGGTGTCATTAGCACGTTAAGAGACCATACAATAAGTGTCAGGGGCCCGAGACTGTTCAACTGCCTCCCAGCACACATAAGGGGGATTACCAACAGACCCCTGGCAGTCTTCAAGCTGGCACTGGACAAGCACCTAAAGTCGGTTCCTGACCAGCCGGGCTGTGGCTCGTACGTTGGTTTGCGTGCAGCCAGCAGCAACAGCCTGGTTGATCAGGCTCTGATCCACCAGGAGGCCTGGTCACAGACAGGGCCGCGGGGGCGTTGACCCCCGGAACTCTCTCCAGGTAAACTCCAGGTAATGATACATCATTCTACAGTAGCTCTCTTAAGTTATCTTGGTTCTACACGTCTATGATACATCATTCATGACTAACACTCTAACTTGAGGTTGTTCTTCACTTCTGTCATAACATTCTTAGAGCGACAAATATAACAAATACAAGAACTGTTATTATTTATTATTATTATTATTACTGGGAAGCGCTAAACCCGTGGAGGTCAAACAACGCCTGGGAAATGGGAAAGAATTAGGCTCAGTCCATGGAAGAAGTGGGTGGCTCAAATTCCTTGAATCAAGGGCCCTCCATCAGCATCAAGACCCCTCCCCCCTTAAAGGAATTAGTTGCATCAGCAACATCCCTCTCCAGGTACAGTTTTAAGGCAAAATTTGATGCTTCGTAAATGTGTTATGTACGTTGTATATTTCTCTTTAGTATAATAACAACTGCTATTGCCCTAGCTGGTCTTGGGATAACAACAGTCTCTTGATCTCTGACACTGTCCCGGAGGTATACCTGGAGAGGGTTTCAGGGGTCAACGCCCAACGCGGCTCGGTCTGTGACCAGGCCTCGTGGTGGATCAGGGCCTGATCAACCAGGCTGTTACTGCTGGCCGCACGAAAACTGACGTGCGAACCACAACCCGGCTGGTTAGGTACTGATTTTAGATGCTTGTCCGGCGCCTTCTTGAAGACAGCCAGGGGTCTATTGGTAATTTCCCTTATGTATGCTGGGAGGCAGTTGAACAGTCTTGGGCCCCTGACACTTATTGTGTTGTACCTTAGCGTACTCGTGGCGCCCCTGCTTTCTTGTATTAATGTTGGCAGAATTACCAATACGTAATATGTTAGGTAAAAGGACACAAGTGCAACTAATACAGCATTTTGTGGCAACGTTTCGCTCTCCAGGAGCTTTATCGAGCCGTCACAGCTTGACAAAGCCCCTGGAGAGCGAAACGTTGCCACAGTTAAATGTTGCATTAGTTGAACTTGTGTCCTTTTGCTTAGCAACAGTTCTCTTGCTCCTACTAACCTGAAGGTAGGCAATGAAGAGCATTAAGCAGCCGACGACGAAATTGATGGCGCGGCCCAACACGCTCCAAATTTTCACCCAGACACCCTGGTTCATTTTCTTCGGACTCACCCCCATCACCGTCACTCCACCAGCTATTCCCTAGTCTTACACCCTGCGTTGTAGCCTCACACCCCACGTTCTCAGACTCACACTCTGGCTCCAAGTCTCACTCCCTTGTTCCTAGCCTTACACTCTCTCTCTACCCCCTAAAGTCCTGAAGGGCGTCGTCTGGCCGGTCAACTACTCCTTCGAGGGTCACCAGAAAAAAGTGCCTCGTCCCTTGTGAGTCTGTTCCTACACTTCACGGAAACCTCAGCGGCAACACAGTTTAGAAAAAGCAGAGACATATATATACGGTGTGTGAGAGTGGAAATGTTGCGCACACTGTGCACCGACTGATTGTAGTGCCACAGTGAACCATAAAGACGGAACACAATCGGTGCTACATGTCGGCTATAATTAGTTCTTAGTGCTCACACTCTGGAAAATTTTTGCTAATCTCTATAGCGATTTTTTTCTTCCATATTTGTGTTAAATATACGTTTAGGAGGGGGAAAATGAAGGTTTTATACGTAAGTTAATGTGGTGTGAAGTGGTGGTTTTGGGGGCGACTGGCATTGATTGCTTAGCAACCTTTGATGGGTGACCCAAACACCACAAGTTGTCCCAAGTTTCTCGCAGATTAGCTGTGAGTGTTCAATAAACTCTAAAAAACCGAAGCACCCGGGTTCGATCTCGGGGTGAGTAGAGACGTTGGGTTTTGCTGCCTCTGTTCACTTAGTATTAAATAGATACCTGAGTATCGCTACATCAGAGTTACGTTTCTCTGTCTACTCTTGAAGACAGAAGAAGAGTTTATTCTGATTATTAATTCTGATAACAAAAGAATGTTAGCCAATATAGCTTATTTTCATTAAGGTTAATTCATCTGCTTTGCCAGGATGCCATTCACAATAGTCAGTCAACATCCAGGTGCCTACTTACTGCTAGGTGAAAAAGTGGTAACATGAGTAAGGAGTAAGTTTATTTAGGTATAGGTACACATAAGTACAATTAACACACCTAGTAACATGTGTAAATTACCTAGGATAACCCGAAAGTGACTTATTTCCATTGAGGACCTTGTAACATCTTATTATTGAAAGCCTAGCTCTAAGATAGGGTGGCCCGTGGCCTGGTAGGCAACACTCGCTTCTCACGCTGTATCCGTGGTTCGATCCCCGGCAAGGGTGAAAAAATTGGGCGTGTTTCCTTACACCTGTTACCCCGTTCACCTAGCAAGCAAGTAGGTACCTGGGTGTTAGCCGACTGGTGTGGGTCGCATCCTGGGGGACAAGATTGAGGACCCCAATGGAAATGAGACGGTTATCCTAGATGGCTAACCCTCCGGGGTTAAAAATCCCAACAAAATTATATCTCTCTTAGAAATCATCTCCTCCCATTCAAGGATCGAACTCGGGTTCATTGGTTGTGAACCATAGGCACTACCAAAGGAACTATTCTGTTATCACGCATTATTTTCTTATTTCAAATACAAGCAAGCTATCTGTCCCCTGGCACAGACTACTATATATCTGGACAAATTGTTTTTCTGGGTGATATTAGCCAAAAATATTTACTTTGGGACATGCAGCAAGTCAGGGCTAATCAGGGGTTAATATTAACGCTTCTTTTTTTCTTCTGTTCTTTTTCTTTCCCTTTCTTCTTTTTCTTCAGGATTTGTGAAGTTTCCTTGCAGTTTCAACAACATTTACAGCGAACGTAAGTGTAAACAAAGGTGTCCTAGTACCATATCACCTGTTGGCGGAGGAAGGTTAAATCGCATTAGGTTATTTTCAGTTGGGTTTCATTAGGTTATATATTTCTCACATATACATAACATAAAAAAATGTCTATGATAAAATAACCTAATATTGAACATTTATATTATTATTACAATAAAAAAAGAAGCGCTAAACCACAAGGGCCATACAGCTGAACATTTGTATTATTATTATTATAATCAAAAAGAAGCGCTAAGCCACAAGGACTATACAGCTGAACATTTGTAGCAATAAATTAACTCCAAATACCCACAAAGACCAGGTCTCCATAATTAGCAGTGAGTCTGTTTTTGGACTTATAATATCTACAGTGGTTTTATAGATAAATAAAAGTCATTTTGCCTAAAATCTTAATATTATTGCTTTTCAGGTTAATTGAATTTGCCGGTTTTGTGGTTCATCGTGTTTACTCCATTAGTTCCAGAGGGCATTGTAAACTTTCTGCTCCTCAATATACTATTCTTAATAGCCTTCGTTTACTAAATATCTAGTAAATAAACTTAGATATTTATATAAATATTTGATGTATTTAAAATCACCATTAATGCTGCAAAGTATGATACTGAAATTAGTAAAAATTAAGTTGTTTATAACCCGGATATAATAGTCTGTCTTGTGTGAAGTGTCAGCAATGGATGACTACGAGAGCGTACTGCTTGTAAAATCAGAGGTTTTCGTGTACAAAATTCCACCGAGGTCCACTAACAGAGGCTACAGGTAACATAACTAGGCCTGTTTTGACCCAGATAGGTTGGTGGAGGCGTGGCGAGTAGCGTTGTATGTGGCCAACTGGTGTCCAGGGAGGGCCTGGCCCTTCATGGGGGCGTTGTAGCAAGGGTCAACCCTTGGCCCTCACTCACACACTCGTGTACATTTGTTTCTGGTGTATGTGCTTGTAGTGGAGACTTTCTACAGCTGAGTTGTGTGTAATAACGTTTAGACTGGTGATATACTGGTGAGTGATGGCACCAACGGAAATAAGTCACAGTTTACCAATTTAGGATAACCTAGGTTAATTTACACAAATTACTGTGCGAAATAAATGAAGAAAAAACACACGTATATTGAATCTGCATAAGAACTTGTATATAGATCATGACCTCATAGCTCGGTGGTAACACATTTCCCTCAAGTGATAAGACCCAGGCACAATATCGGGTGAGGTGAGACACATAGTTAAGCCATATCTCTCGCCAGCCCATGACACCTGTGACTTAACCTTTATGGGTCGTATTCTGGGGGTAATCTGAATAAACTCTCACTGTGATGTGTTCTAGCAGTCAACAGATGCCTAGGATCTAGTCAGCTCTGTTTGTTCATATCCTGCAGGAAAACCCACAATGAAAACTCGTGCTGTGCTTTGCTGAGTAACCATGTCTTAGGTGTAGGAAGGGTTTAAAAGAGAGTAGAAGGAATATAAAAGTGTAGAGAAAGTTTAAGAGGGTGGAGGAGAGGTTTAAGAAGGTATGGAGAAATTACCTTTAATGTGGGAGCAAGGGGGTTGTGGTCCCTCTCTCCCTCTTTCCCATAGCGCTCGAGATGGAGGGGGATCATATATCATACTCAAAGGAAGGGGTTATGATCCCCTTGCTTCCCCCTGTTGGAGGTAATTTCAAAATTCCACAAAAGGTGAAGAAGTTTGAGAAGGTGAAAGTGAAGCTTAAGAGGGGTGAAGGAGAGGTTTAAGAAGGATATCTCTTTTAACACAATTCATTAAGGCTAAAATAGTGTTTTCTATACCATGACCCAACCTAGCCAAATAGAGTTGACCTTAAAGTTTTTATTGAATAATTAAATTCAAAATGATCATGAGGCAGATGTAAATAGGGTACCATGAGTGCTTCATACAAATATCATCCCTCTTCCTGCAGATGTATAAAAGGCATCTCTGTTTGGCCATTCAATGGGGAGTCTTTCAGACAATCATTTAAAATAATGAATTCAAGGAGCTGAACACCTTCATCAAGGCTAAGGGATTGAACACCTTAGAATTGCCTCTCCACTTCTTCCACTCTCTGTGGTATATAAGTTGCTTTTGTATTCACTTGAAAAAATCTTGCTGTTCAGGCAAAATATTTGGGCAGTAGAGATTCCCAAGTGTTGCACATGCTGTACAAGCAAGTGGAATTAATGCTTTCATCAACCCATGGTGCATCGTCTCTCATTGCCATGGATGGTTCTGTGTGTGTGTGTGTGTGTGTGTGTGTGTGTGTGTGTGTGTGTGTGTGTGTGTGTGTGTGTGTGTGTCTGTGTGTGTGTCTGTGTGTGTGTGTGTCTGTCTGTCTGTCTGTCTGTCTCTGTGTCTGTCTCTGTGTCTGTCTCTGTCTGTGTGTGTCTGTCTGTGTCTGTGTCTGTGTCTCGCTTGTTGCTACGGAACATTTCTCATAATCTCGTGTATGCCCAAGAGTATTGTGTATAGTATATCCATAATAGCCAGTCTGCTGTTGGCTACAAGAGGGTGTAAGTGACATCACTCACTGCATTTGTAATGTGATTAGAAGTCCATGTTCTGAAGGGATTATTGTATTTAAAATACTTTGACCCAAAAGTTAATTTTTTGCATTTGTAAAGGACATGTACAGTATTTGTATCATGTGTCTATGCATCTGTATGGTATATTTATGAAAAAAATGCCATCAAGTAAAATACCCATTTTGATGTAACAATACAGTCTGTAAAAGCTCTAACTTACAAATTTTTATTCATGTGTTTCATTGATTAGCATGATTACTTTCATGAAGAATGGGCTGGTGGTTGAATCACAGATAAGTCCTCCCTCTTCATACTGTTACAGGCACAATAGCTCTTTGATGCTGGGTCAGCCTATATGGTGGCAAGTTTGAACAACCTCATTGTCTGACATAAACTCGGCAAGGAAATGTTGTGCCTGTATTGTAGGGAGATTTTCTCTTGTCAGAATTTCTGCCATTAGTAGCTAGTGATGTTTAACAAATTATGAATATTGTTTTGGTACAGCTAATGTACTTGTAATTGTTTTGATTCTATTGCAGTTAAATCTGTAATGATAGCAGTAAAATGGTATCTATTGCCAACAACTAATTGTTAAATAGTAACTTTAAAGGTAAAATTCTCTAAAAACCAAATGGTTCTAGTACTTTGTAAATTATACATTTAAATCCACAAGTCTCTATTGTGTGTAATTTCAATTTGCTATTCCTAATTCTTATATAGACACTATTTTGCAATTTTACAGATAGTTCAGGTTTAGTCTCTATCTTTGCACTCATAAAAGTTTGTGCTACATTTTCTTTACTTTATGAATGACTGAAGGCAGAGTTGTATACTCTCAGGGCAAAGGTAAGGAGTAGAGTACAGTGCTGTGTACTATATGTATTTACAAACCAACTCATTCTTTAGTCTGGAGTTAGTACAGTACTACTATGTTGTTATTGGTATATTTGTTAGGCAAAAATTGTCTCATGAACATGGAAAATGAACTTTTTTCCTTCATACTACTTACCTGCATGACCCACATTAATTTTTTTCTTCAGAGCAGCAGACTGGAATCTAGGTGATCCAGACTGGACAGGACGAATGCGACTCGTGAACAGAAAGAATGAATGTATTGTAAAACTAGAAGACAAGACAACAGGAGAACTGTTTGCCAAGTGTCCCATTGATAAATACCCAGGAGTGGCCATCGAATCTGTTACAGATTCTTCACGTTATTTTGTTCTTAGAATACAGGATGAAGGAGGTAATGTTATGAACCTGCATTTTAGTATATCTTAGAGTAAATTGTATACCTTTGATGCATGCATCTAGTCAGGTGTATACTAATTTTTGCTCAACAGCTAAAGATTAAGTGATGTTAAATAAGCATTAGTTACATATAATAACTATTTTGATTTAATGCCAAATAAATGCAAACAAGAAATTCAATAGTATAAACAAGCTTGTTGCATGGTACTCTGAATAACTCAACACATTTTGCTGATTACATAAAGATGGATTATCAGATGACTTAAAAATCTGCATAGCTTGTTTCTTCTGTGATATGATTGAATGGTTTTACTTGAAATTTTATTGATGTTTCATCAGGAAGAGCGGCATTTATTGGGATAGGCTTTGGAGATAGGTCCGACAGCTTTGATTTAAATGTAGCCCTTCAAGATCACTTCAAATGGGTCAAGAAAGAAGAAGAAGCTGAGAAAGAAAAAGAAGAAGGGAAGCCCAGCCTTGATCTAGGTTTCAAGGATGGTCAGACAATTAAAATCAATATGAAAATAACAGTAAGTGCAATTATATATAATTTTACCTATGTGTGTGCCTGTGTTCATTAGATTCTCTCTTGTAAGGTAGTTATGATAATAGATTTGTTATTTGTGTACAACTTTTAGTAATTTGGCACACTGCCTTGTATCCCATTCCAGCTGTATATCACTGAATGAATATTAATTTTTACCATACGTGTCATAAGAGGCGATTAAAATGCCGGGAGCAAGGGCATAGTAACCCCTTCTCCTGTGTACATTACTGAACTTATGAAGAGAAACTTGTTTTTCTTTTTAGTCAGCCCTGCCTTGGTGGGATATGGCTGGTTTGTTGAAAGAAGAAGAATTCCAAAAATATGGATGAGAGAACACTAATACGTACACTTATCATGTCTATTGAATTTTTCGGTCCTGGGACCTTGGTTACTCCAGCTGATACATAAGGAGAAGAAAGCACAGAATATGTGTATATGGAGAATGAAAGTCATAGGTGAAGGTCAAGTAAAGGCTTTGGGTCATATAATTGCTGCAAAATGTGGCAGCTGAGAAGCAGCTTTGAGCAGTATCATATGTACGAAAGTTGTCGTGTATTTGCCAGCCCTTTGTTCTATGGTGTTGGAAATAGTAAGGCTGCTTCAATTCATTGGAGCCTACCCCTAAAAAAATTCTATGGATCATTTGTGTGTTGTTGCAGTGCATGAGATGGCCCTCTTGAGACCTGGGTATGACACAGTCATTACTTGTGTTCCTTGATTACAGACATTAGAGTTTTTCATCACATACGAAAAAATTCCTCTCCATTTCTACAAAGAACTTGTTAATCCTTTGCATGGTATGGTGTATAATCCTGTCACTGTTGGGTGTGTCATAGAGATCTTTCTTTCTGGTGAAGTCTCTGATGGAAGACATGGCCATGACAGCCATATGGATGTTGCTTCCAGAAAGAGGCCTGCATGGTATTGATGGTCACTTCTTTTCCAGGTAGTTAAGTATATCAGAAAAATGGTAGTGTCGACAGTATGACAAATGAAGCAGAGGAGTCTTTGTTGTATAACATTTCACCATAAATTTGCCTTATCCTAGAGTAGGGAAGGGACAGTGCAGTTTACCTCCCCAACTGCAACATCAGTTGCAGTTGGGGAGGTAAACTGATTGAAATGACAGCACACTTTTGACAAGACAGTGATTGAATGAATGATGGTGAAACATTTCCCTTTTTTGGGGGAGTCACCCTGTCTTGATGTGAGATGAAATTTGAGGTAAAAATAAAATAATAAAAATGTCTTGTTTAGCAAATAACCTGCATTGTGTGGCATAATTAAAACCACAATAACTCTTTTAGTAGAGTGTTACTTATCCTGAAAATTTCAACAGAAAAAGGAAGGCCAAGAAGGTATCAACCGCCCAAAACCCAAAGGAGGCTCTGCTGGTTTAGGACTCTTACCACCACCTCCAGGTGGAGTGAAGTTAGCGCCACCTCCAGGTGCTGCAGGTACCTCTCCACCAAGTGCAACTAGTAATTTAGATATATTGGGAGATTTATCAGATGCGCCAAGCAGTCCTGCATCTCTTCCAGGAGCAGCAAGTAATACTGGTGAATCTTGGGGTGATTTTGCCAGTGCTGCCATCAGACCTCCACCCCCAAGGTTAGATTATGTAATAGTGTACCAGTTTACTGCTTAAGTTTGTAACTATCCCTGCTGAGTTGTGATCTATTCAATTTTCAGGAACTAGCTAAATTGATATGCAAGTACTACATTTAAACTTTTGTTTTCCTCTTCAGTAACCCACCAAGTGGAGGATCTGGAAGTGGCTGGGTCACCTTTTAAGCTTTCAACAAGCATGGACAAGTTCTGATGCAATAACCACAGAGAAACATTGCATGAAAAAAATTGTCTGTAGATAGTATTCTTAGTTTCTGAAAATAAATGTGTTAGTGGTTCAGTTACTTGCCATGTACATAGGATTCTAGTTTGTTATATTGATCTGTTTAGAACACAATATAAAAAATTCAAAAGGGTTTTTATTTTATACATTTAATGAGCAGTGTGCTGGTATATTTAACTGAAAGTGTGTTCATATTTCATTGGCTTGAAAAAGCTATTGTAATAATTTCATTTTACATAAACACGTAAGCATATATGCAAATAATTGTGATTTCTTCCATGTGTATACCAAAAGGCAATTTAGAAGTATTATTTAAAAAAATTTCATATATTATCAGTAGGTTTAAGAGAGCCTTATCGTATTCATTTATATCGTGGTCTTGCGTTTGTATTGGGCAACATTATCTTCAGAAATAAAATTAGCATTGTTGAAAGATTTATTATTTTCAAGTGCAGCTTGTGAATTACCACCTTTGTTTGCCAGAAATAAATTATATTTTTGTAATGTTTAAGTACTTTTAATTATTGTTACTTTCAGATTTGTAAAATTAAAAATAATTTCTAAGTGATGTGAAACAGCATCCAAAACAGCCACTCAAGGCTCCTCTGCTCGTAGATGAGATTTAATTGCTAATTATATGGCATGTTTAGTTGTGTTGTTTTACACGGTACTTAAAATAGGAGGCAGTTTTCTCATATAATTTTGATAGGAGGTTCACATTATATCCACTCAATGGCACTTTTCTTTTTATTTGCAGCCATGTGTTTTGTCCACATCATTTATATCAAACTTGCATTATGTAGATTACACTTGTTTTGTTAGTTTATGCTGATTAAGGAACTGAATATTTCATATCAAGGCTACAGTATCACTTGAAATTAGATAAAAATGTGAAGCTGTATATTTTTAACAGTTTTATCATGATAAACTGGTTTTCATGTATTGCTGTATATAAAAATATTTGGTTTCTCTAGTAATGCAATTATAACTTTCAAGGTATTGGATATGAAGAATACATGATATTTGTAGGTTATCTTTTACTTTTATAAAGATATAGATGGTAAAGGTATCAGGTACCAGAAGCATTAATTAATAAATTATTGAGACAAGTTATTCTATTAGTAATAACCATTTCTGTATTGTTGAAATGACTTAATTTTCCTGGTCTGAGTAGGAGTTATATGCATCAAATTTAATATAACAAGAAGATATTTATACCAATGTGTCCAGTTTTTTCTTTTTTTTTTCTTGAGCATGAATATGTTCTTTTTTTAACACTAAAGTATACTTAAATGATTTAGTTGCAGTTGACCTTATTCAGAAATGGTTTTCAAAGACTTACTTTTAATATTACGAATAACTTTGACAATTATTGAAGTATCTGTGGATGATGTGTTTATTGTTGCCTCAGTATACTCTACATTTGGTGCAAGTCCTTTTTGGATGGGGGACTGGATTGCATGAGCATTGGCTTGTTGCTAACTACACATGGCTGGATCTGTGCCATTTCACTGACATACCCATTTTGGGAAGTCTCATAAAAGCAGTGAATTAATAAAGATGGGAAATAAAAGAATGTCAGCCTACCAGTCAGTCAGGGTTCTTAGAAAAATGCATAGGCTTAATATTACCAATAAAAAATATATATTTATAGTTGATACCAAATAAAAGCAAAGTTCGATACCCTGCCATACTCCGTAAATCAAGCAACTTGTAGGATTCATTAAAATATATGTATCTGAAATTTTGCAGCACCAAGAAAAGTGGTTTCAGCAAAGATAATTTATGGGTATCAGTTCACTAATTAGATGCGTCGAATCTACCGAAACATTTTGGCTGCCTTTGTGTGTGTATTCTTCAAGGAATGGTTTTAGCATTTGTCAAAGCATCTACATACCAATATGCTTTTATTTGTACCCAGTCAAAAGTCTAGATGCATCTTATTAACCCTTCATTGTGAGATCACCGAGATATATACTGTCTGTTATCTTATTTGCTTTCATGGTCTGCATGAGCATGAGACCTATAGCAAAATTGCAGATGTTAGTAAAGCTGATGTCTTGATCATTATACTGTACTTTTAATCTCCACCTTCAGACTTTTTTTTTTTCTTTTCCCTATATTGTCACCCTGTTCATTTCTTTCCCATCTCTCCTTGCTAAGTGGTGATACCAACATGTGCTCTTCCTTGAGCATTTTGAATTTCATATATACTATTGATGTGTATTCTAATGTCTCCAAATTTTCTTGACAGTGAGATGCACAGCTCTTTTTCTTAATTTATTTTCAATGTAGATTTATATGCACCTTTTGCATCTATCATCTACATTGCTTCCATCTCTGCTTCCTCCTCCTCTGTTGTAGTCTTTGACTTAGTGCATTACCAGCTCTTCAGAGCTTTTGATGCTGCATCTCATCATTTTTCCTATTTCACACTAGTTGTGTAGTCTCTTCAGAAAACACAAGAGCATTGGCCTTTGCATTTTCATTCTTGCACTCTTCTGTTGATTTGGAATTGTTGACAATGCCTTTCACCTGAGTTAGGGACCAATGAGCTGTTGTTAAATCAGTAAAGGCCCTGACAAGTGATTAAAAAGGCAATGCAGTTAAGTCTGATGGTACATTTCACTTACGAGTTTAATGTACCATTAAAGAATACAGTACACTGCATTAAGTACCTTTTTAACAATCTGTTGTTGAAGAAATAACAAAAAAGTTTCAGGCCAACATTTCATCACTGCTGGGTGAGAGAAACCATATTCTAGTGACTGTCTATTAGCTACACTACAGTTTTGCATGGTCAACTTGTGGAGTGACCCAGCGTATCTGAAACCTGTCAGGTATTGTTAGTTTAACACCTTTTAATTGATTGTACACAGTTTATCAAATAGCACACTGGTGCCCTCACTTTGCCTGCTCTTTAGAAAAACCCCATCTTCAGTGTAGACACGTGAAAGTAATAACCGAGTTGTCATACAATCTGTTATTTAAACTTTTGCTACATGAATATACCCTTCACATTACTACTACTCTCCCATGTAGTTCTTTGGCCTGCAAAGACTGGCTGTTTGTGAATAGATCTTTCAAACATATTAATTTGAAAACTGCTTTTTAAGAGCCTTAACAGAATAATTTAGAAAATTATGGTACACAACTTGTATTACACCTATTCAGATGTATATGGCACCAACACTGAGCCCCCACACTTGATTATTTATCCTTATTGGTCTCCTTGCTACCCTATACCCCATCCCCTCTGCACTGTATGACCCTTGTAGGTTTAGTGCTTCTTTTTGATTATAATAATAATACCCTTATTGGTTTAGCACTTCCTCATGAATACTATAAATTTTATAAATATTACTAAAGCTGTTACCATTGTGGTGCTTTATTACACTTCTTCAGTCAACATCTCCAGACCCCTTGTAAGAGTTTCTTTGTCAGCTCTCTCTCTCATGTGTTTGTGTGTGTTGCTTGTTGCCTACTATCTTAGGAAGTCTCTCTGGTCCAAGTCTACCCACATCCTCATCCACTCTTGATTTCTCGGTTCTCTGCTTTGAACTTTCTTGCTCTTCTTTGATCACTAGTATTTAGATATTCTCTGTTGTGTTCAGTAATGGCTCAAAATACTGTGCTGGAGTGGCATGCTTGGCATTTTTTCCTGATTGTATAATCCAGGACCAGTTGCTGTAGGTGCCTAACATTTTCACAGTATTTCTATTATGTACACTGCTGCTATATCTGCCTCTTTGTTGTAGTATCAGATTTGTAGTGCACTGTAAGCAATTCAAACCTTTAATTCCTTACATCAGCATTTAATGCATGCTGTGCTGCATCTTTAACCTGTGAGTGGACAAAGTCCAAGCGACGATCAGTAGACTTAAGACATTTTCCACACCCTTGTTCTGAATGACCCACATGGGTTTAGCACATCCTGAAAAATAATTCAACAGGCAAAAGGTTTGTTTTTTGCTGGATCATACTGGAGTTTGGGGTAAGAAACTTGCAGATTTTTCTTTGCTTTTCTTAACTGAGGACCTGTAAATCTCTTATATACTACACATACTATTTTCTAGTGGTAACTTGACAACTTGCAAGATTGTTGGAAACTTTGGCTTCATTAATCAGAATCATGTTTTTAATTAAACCATAATTGGACTCTCTTCCCTCCCTCCATTGTTTTCAGTTGTGGGGATATATTTGCAATATACTCTTGTAACTGCATTAGTCACAGACATACATGGTCATATTATGGGGTTGCCCCTTGCCAACATATAAGAACTGTAAGTTAATTCTTAGTCTGAATAGCCCCATTCAATGGAGAGGACTGATTTCATTTTTTGGCTCTCATTCAATGTCCTGACATTGTTAGTCTGTTTTGCCTTCCCTCTGATAGTCTACCTTTAATATAGATTCTCTCAAAAATCTTTTAAGAACTTTACTGCATTAACTATTGCTGTATGACGCTTGTAGGTTTAGTGCTTATTTTTGATGATAATAAAATGCACTAACTATTGATTTTTGATCACCTAAACACCTTTACATCTCTACCTCTGCCATCAGCTTTTTCCTTGCAGTATAGTGATGAATGACCCATGTGGTTTAGTACTTAGTAATATCAAACCATACCTGCAAACACAGACAAGTCCATACATATGCATACAAATTAACTAAGAACTGGCAAAATTAAACTAGAAAGCTTTCTTTGCAGAGAGAGTTATAAAATAACAATGGTTTACAGAAGGGCAATAAATGCCACAACCACTGGAAACCTTAAAATATCTTATGATAGGAGGTGGGACACTATAAGCTTGGCTCTGCTCTTTGGATTTTCCACTTCCCATGAATATACTGAACAGTAATAATGTAATAACTACAAATTAGCTATACATGTAATCACAAACAAGCTATTTACACATCAGTTGTGATTTGTGATGAACAGATCCCTTGTTTCAATTCAATATACAGTATTTACCCTTTGCTTAATAATGAATATTTTTTAACTCATTTATTTAGTATTCTTTCCTTATGTACAAGGTACTGAGGTAACATAGACTGCATTGTGCATAGTGGTTTGGTTAGGAGCATCCTCAGCTGGCACACTGAGGGTCCGGGATTGATCCCTGGCAAGGGTGAAATGTTGGGCAAATTTCCTTATGCCTTCTGCCCCTGTTCACCCAGCAGCAAATAGGTACCTGGGTATTAGTCGACTGTTGTGGGTTGCATCTTGAGAGATAAGATTAACTTAAATTGCCTGAAATGTTCTGCATAACCAGGGTTTTTTTTTTTTTGTAGTATGCCAGTGATGTCAACTAGGTCTTATGTCATTAGTTTCATGTACTTGAAGAAATAAAGGTAATTATTCTAAGAAATTTTATTTTGTTTTTGAATGTAGAATTTGTCTAATGCATTTTGTAGCAAGTTATATTATCTAAAATAATTTTACTATATATTCATAAATATTAAAATGCGATTCATAAATTTGGTCAAACATGTAATTCTAATAAGTTGTTACTGTTACTAGCAGTTATGCAGATGTAGTGAATGCAATGTATGTACTTAGATCGTTGTTATCAGTAGGTAATTAAGGAAGTGTTACTGGTGTGAATCTTGCGAGTAACTAGTTTTTTGTTTGGTTTAACATGGACTGGTATAAAGGAAACTGTAGTCATAATATTTAGTGGAGTAGAATAAGAGATAGGTTTGGAAGACCTGAAGTATTGCCTTTGTTCCAAATCACCTTCCCTTGCTGGGAAGCTAATTGTTGTGTTTTGGATAGTTAAAACATTACATACAATAAGCCAGTCTCTTGTTGTATGTTTCAGTGGTGTGATGCAGTTTCATTCCTGTTTAAATATAAGAGGAGATAAATGTTGGTGTATTGTTTGAGTCCTTTCCCAAGTATTTAAGCAGAAAAGCCTTTTAGTTTAGAGAAATACTTTATTAGTAAGGTCCCACAAATTTTTCAGTAAGCCCTTTCCTGTTATAGTTACATAGCCAGGGATATTTAATTTCCTTTAATAACTTCTAACAACTGTATAAATGCAGTTTATATTTGTTTGAAGAAAAGTACTGTACTGTACTGTATATATACTATATATTAAGGTGAGTGTGCATGAGTAAATGAGTGACGGAGAGAGTACTCGCTCACCTATACGTACATGTATGTGGTTGCAGAGGTTGAGTCATAGCTTTTGGCTGTGTGTGTGTGTGCTTGTGTGCGTGTGTGTGTGTGTGTGTGGTGTGTGTTATATCTGGCCATCTCCTATCCAGGCAGGGTGACCTGAAAAAGAAGAAATGTTTTCTTGAAGTTATTCTTTTTACATTTAGTAATTTATACAGGAGAATGGGTTACTAGCCCCTTGCTTCTGGCAATATATATAATATGTGTGTGTGTGTGTATACATTTATATATGTACATAGGAACCTCAGTACTCGAACTTAATTCGTTCCAGAAGCCTGTTCGAGGGCTGATCTGTTTGAGTACTGAACAAATTTTTCCCAACCAATTTTCTATTTTGTTGGCTATCACTAATCTTCTTTAGACCCCATGATGACTTATTTATAAAAAAATGAGAAGAAACATGGAATAGTTTACAGCAAAGTTTTGGCAGGTCATATTTGTTTCATCGAGTGCCAAGCAAAAGGTCAACTACCAAGCATTTTTTTTTACCAAAGCATTTGAATATTGAATTGCTCAAGTAGGGAGCTGTTCAAGTACCAAGGTTCCACTGTATATTTATAAAACATACACACACTACATACATATACAGTATAAGCTGTCACTATGATATATTTTTAAATATATGAAGATGACCATGATACACTGGTAACTACACATACCCATCAAAACACAGGTATAATCAAAGAATTATAAAAGGATTTGATATTGTATTCATGGAAATAGCCATTGTCTTCAGCTACAAAACAGCTTTATATGAGCATAATGTACTGTATTTTCTACAAACAAGTATATGAGCCTCTACCTTTAAAAAATTATAGCTAGAGCTAGCCATTCTTTCAAAATGAAGGCCTTTGACAGTAGTGTGTGGCTTATATGTACTATAGCTTACTTTGAAGGTGACTGCCATTGACTGTTGTCTGAATATGTGATTGTCAAGGAATATTGTCCAATAATATCTATTTTATAGAGTAATGTTGGCTAAAGTATGTTGTGATGTGTGTGTGTTTGCAAGAGTAGAAAATTCATGTTTCTGTGTAAATTTTCAAATGGGTGAAATGAACTCTACAGGTATTGGATAAACAATAAGTTAACAAAAATTTAGGAAGTTTTCCTATATGCAAAATTAATTATATAGTGTAGAAAAATTGCTTAGTATGAATGGGATATTTTCAAGAATAATAATAAAGGCATCATAAAGTAATGTATTACTAATTTATATAGAATATTGTATAAGAAAATTTTATTGGGTTTTAATTTTTCCTAACAATTATGGTAGGTGCAAAGACTAGTAATAATATGGTTTTTTTAGACCAGTTAGAGCAAAACTGTTGAAAGAGAATTAAATTGAATCTCAGTTCAGTGGAAGTGGTTTAATGATACAATGTATGATATCTTGATAAGATTAACATTCTTTATTGTAATACACTTTAATGTTATACAGACAGCACCTGTGTCAGAAAACAAAGTATAATTCATGGCTACAGGATGTACAGTATGATTCTCGATATGGCTGGAACCATTCACAAATGAAATAATGTTGTTCAGTCAAATAAATTGGTATATTTGTCATGTTTTGAAATTTTGATGCAAAATTTTTTTTTTTTTTTAAATTCTGTAGCCATGATTCACAAATAAGCCACGCTTTGGAGAGGAAACCTTAGCAAACACTTTGGTCCATCTTGGATCATTATTAAGTCAACAGTTGTTATTATGATTTCATGAGTCAGTTGTTAGTTGTTAATGGTCCAGGACTAATTGAAACATCATCTAAAGTTTCCTCTTCAAAGTGTGGGTTATATGTGAATCATGGTTACAAAATTACAAAAACAATTCTCTTGTCCATCAAATTTTCAGAAAAGTAGCAAATAGAATATGCTATTTTCTGAGATTGAATAACATTGTTCCATAGCTTTCTGCAGATTTTATTTTTTAATTCCAAAATTTTCATTCCATGTGTTGACAAATTACAGTCACTTTAGATTTGTCATTTTAATTAATGTTGACTTTCTAAGTTAGTAATGGATAGTAAATTTAAAATCAGTTAACTCATGACATAAGCAATTTAATTGTCATTCTATAATGTTATTTTATGTATTTTTTTTTATTAAAGAGCAATTGTTATTGGAGTATATAATTGTGAAGATATCTTTTGAATGACATGAGTTTAGTGGTAACTGGAAAGACAGGATAGTACTTTTTATTCCAAAGAATGTGTAAGGAATGGGAAAGGGAGACAGCTTTCCATTTTACTCTTAAGTTTAGATACTAAAATATATCAAAATTGAATTGAAATGTATATTAGAAAAGGCCATACCCTTCATATGTTCATCTTCCCTGGCTTTTTCTAATACATTAACATCACCTGTAGATTTAAATTTAGTAGATTAAAGATTAAATATGTTTGCATATCCACATTCCTATAATCATCTAAAAACAAAGAAAGCCAAGTCCTGGATATAGCATTCTGTGACTGAATAAAGGCTTAAGCTAATTTCTAATTGAGGATTCATGCAATGGGTCACCTTTTTTTTTGGGGGAGGAGGCACTTGTCTGTTCTGCAGTGGTGAATTTACCAATAAGCAGATAAGGGCCACGACTATCAAGAGGCCTCCCATATTGTTAACTATTTGTTTCCTAACCCTTGCATGAGCCGCTCCCATATCTGTAAAATTTGACAGTTTGTGGTCATATGGGGTACCCATGCAATCATAAATATTTTTTTGCTATTATATAAACTATTTCAGTTCTGAAATAATAATGTAAATTTCTAAGTTCTTATATTTTGTTCAGTATTTATTTTTGAAAAATCAATTTATACAACACCAAGCTTTCAGCAGGCCAGCAACAGTCATGCACTCAGTCATACAGTATATCTGGCTCAAATGTTAATATATAATTTCTGCTAGTACAACAGCTAAACGTTGTTTTGCTTAGGGCTTCAAACCTCTTAATCTGCTACTGCTTGTCTGTTGTACATTAGTTTTATGAATGTGAAATGGTGTATATAATGTAATTTTATTTTTATATCAAGTACAGTGCTGTACGTATATATGGAAATATTTTTCATAGTAATCTATCAGTAAATTATCTTTATTTTGGTATGCTACATAAATTCAAATGTGCCCTACCTTGCATAGTTTTTTTTGGGGGAGGGGAAGACTTAATTTGTTTGTGTAATGGGAAATATATTAAACACATTTACTGTTTTGCACACGAGCTCATCATCTGCACTTTTACCCCCAGTGTCAGGACTCCTTTGCCATGCAGTGCTGAGTAACCCATACAAGTTTAGCATTTTTCATAAAGAACATTTATATCTGATTGGTGTATTTCATTAAGGTGTGATTGTATCAGTCATGAAAAGGAAAAAATGTTAATTTCATCATTATTTTATTTGTACTTACCCTAAATTTATCATAATTAGAAATAATTTTAATTCTGGACGTGGTAAGTACACGAGAATGCTGGCGCTCTGAAGAAGTATGGGGATGTTAAAGAGTGGAGAGTCATTTGAGTTGTGGTGTCTGTTCACTTCAAGCAAGACATCTATTGAGTAAATGATGGTGGATGTTTCCTTTATTGAGTAACCGTATCTTGCTGGGAAATGTGGTCAAAAAAAAAAAAAGGTTAATATATGAACATGAAACAAAAACCCTGGTTTTCTATTCATTGCTTGTACTGTATATCTCTTCACTAAACTTACGCAAATTATTAACTTCCTATAGAAGTGTAACAATTATGCTGTTATCTCGGGGAGTTTAGAAGTTAATATACATTATAATTTTCAATGCTTTTTAATTATTTAGTGACTTTAGATCCTTATTTACAAAATGCTGTATTTTAAAAATCTTGACATGAGAAGGCAATATTGTGTCAGAAATATAATTGAGTTTTTGGGCACTGCCACATTTATCCCTTATTGGTTTCTGTTAAGAAAGTGTCTTCCATAAAGTTGTATTTTTTCCAACTTTTATTTTAAGCTTATAAGTAAATAATTAATAAATAAATGATACCCTTTGCCAGTGGTAACATGTGCAGTACAGTACATATAAGTAAAGCTTTGGAGAGACGTGATTTTAGTGGTTGTGCAGATATAAATAAAGATTGAGTTGGCTTTAAGGGCTTTTATATCCATTTTAACTGAACATCTGATTTTATATTTTAATAGTTCATGATTTAATCATTTAATATAGAATACATCATACAATGTGTATGATCCTTTTCCTTTTAAACCAGACAACATTATTATCACATTTATGGAGGTGAGTGCCAAACCCATAGAAGTCTGACCGCGGGTTCAAACCCCACCCGTGGTATGGTGAGTCAGATGGCCACCCCAAAACACCCCCAGTATAGAAATTCTACCTAAGGCACCCAAAAACACCCCCAAATATAGAAATTCTACTAGTTAGCCACCCAAAAACACTCCAGTATAGAAATTCTACCAGACAGCCATCCCAGAACACTCCCAAAATAGAAATTCTACCAGACAGCCACCCCTCCAGGGAGGTTCCTTGATGCTGGTAAGGGGCTCTTGATCTCGCCTTTGCATTGGCCATACTCTTCTTACTCATGGATATGAAACACTAGGGAAACACTAATTAATAATCTTGAGGTTAATGATGAGCTTGGGGAGAGTGATCACAAATCACTCAGTTTTAATATATCATGGAATTCCCCTAATAATGGCAATCAAGTCTCCGTCCCTGACTTTCGCTTGGCTGATTTCATAGGACTGAAAAATTACTTAGGTGGGCTGAACTGGAATGACCTGACTAAGGGTCAGGTAGGTGGTGATGGTTGCCGATATGATGCTTTCCAGGGCATAGTTCTAGCTGCTCAGTCAAATTATGTTCCAAATAGGGAAATCAGATCAAACAAAAATGATCCTAAATGGATGAACAATAGATTAAAATATCTGATTGGTCAAAAGAGAGGCATATATAGGCAAATCAAAAGAGGAGAGGGGCAATTAAGAAATCGATATATTCAGTTAAAGAGAAATAAAAAAGGGAATTAGAAAAGCAAAAAGAGATTATGAGGTTAAAGTTGCAAAAGAATCGAAGACTAACCCAAAAGGATTCTTTCAGGTATACAGAAGTAAGATCAGGGACAAGATAGGCCCACTCGAAAGTTCCTCGGGTCAGCTCACTGACAGTGATAAGGAAATGTGTAGAATTTTTAACACATACTTCCTCTCAGTTTTTACACAGGAGGATACCAGCGATATTCCAGTAATGATAAATTATGTAGAACAGGACGATAATAAACTGTGCACTATTAGGGTCACAAGTGACATGGTCCTTAGGCAAATAGATAAATTAAAACCTAACAAATCCCCAGGCCCTGATGAACTGTATGCAAGGGTTCTAAAGGAATGTAAAGGGGAGCTTAGCACACCTTTGGCTAATCTTTTCAACATATCACTACAAACTGGCATGGTGCCAGAGAAGTGGAAAATGGCAAATGTGATACCTATTTTCAAAACAGGTGACAGGTCCTTAGCTTCGAACTATAGACCCCTCAAGGAAGGTTCCTTGATGTTGGTGAGGGGCTCTTGATTTAGGGAATTGGATCTGTGCTCCAGTTCCCCGAATTAAGCCTGAATGCCTTCCACATATCCCCCCCCCCAGGCGCTGTATAATCCTCCGGGTTTAGCGCTTCCCCCTTGATTATAATAATAATAATAATAATTCGAACTATAGACCAATAAGCCTAACCTCCATAGTGGGAAAATGTATGGAATCAATAATTGCCGAGGCAGTTCGTAGCCATCTTGAAAAGCATAAATTAATCAACGAATCTCAGCATGGTTTTACAAAGGGGCGTTCCTGCCTTACGAATTTATTAACTTTTTTCACTAAGGTATTTGAGGAGGTAGATCATGGTAATGAATATGATATTGTGTATATGGACTTCAGTAAGGCTTTTGACAGGGTCCCACATCAGAGACTATTGAGGAAAATTAAAGCACATGGAATAGGAGGAGAAATTTTTTCCTGGATAGAGGCATGGTTGACAAATAGGCAGCAGAGAGTTTGCATAAATGGGGAGAAATCAGAGTGGGGAAGCGTCACGAGCGGTGTTCCACAGGGGTCAGTGTTGGGCCCCCTGCTGTTCACAATCTACATAAACGACATAGATGAGGGCATAAAGAGCGACATCGGCAAGTTTGCCGATGACACCAAAATAGGCCGTCGAATTCATTCTGACGAGGACATTCGAGCACTCCAGGAAGATTTGAATAGACTGATGCAGTGGTCGGAGAAGTGGCAGATCCAGTTTAATATAGACAAATGCAAAGTTCTAAATGTTGGACAGGACAATAACCATGCCACATATAAACTAAATAATGTAGATCTTAATATTACGGATTGCGAAAAAGATTTAGGAGTTCTGGTTAGCAGTAATCTGAAACCAAGACAACAGTGCATAAGTGTTCGCAATAAAGCTAATAGAATCCTTGGCTTCATATCAAGAAGCATAAATAATAGGAGTCCTCAGGTTGTTCTTCAACTCTATACATCCTTGGTTAGGCCTCATTTAGATTATGCTGCACAGTTTTGGTCACCGTATTACAGAATGGATATAAATTCTCTGGAAAATGTACAAAGGAGGATGACAAAGATGATCCCATGTATCAGAAACCTTCCCTATGAGGATAGACTAAGGGCCCTGAAACTGCACTCTCTAGAAAGACGTAGAATTAGGGGGGATATGATTGAGGTGTATAAATGGAAGACAGGAATAAATAAAGGGGATGTAAATAGTGTGCTGAAAATATCTAGCCTAGACAGGACTCGCAGCAATGGTTTTAAGTTGGAAAAATTCAGATTCAGGAAGGATATAGGAAAGTACTGGTTTGGTAATAGAGTTGTGGATGAGTGGAACAAACTCCCAAGTACCGTTATAGAGGCCAGAACGTTGTGTAGCTTTAAAAATAGGTTGGATAAATACATGAGTAGATGTGGGTGGGTGTGAGTTAGACCTGATAGCTTGTGCTAACAGGTCGGTTGCCGTGTTCCTCCCTTAAGTCAATGTGACCAGACCTGACTAGGTTGGGTGCATTGGCTTAAGCCGGTAGGAGACTTGGACCTGCCTCGCATGGGCCAGTAGGCCTTCTGCAGTGTTCCTTCGTTCTTATGTTCTTATATCTCATGGAGAGGCGCCCTGCTCCTCTCTGTGAGAATTGTCAGGTTCCAGTATCGGTCAGCCACGTTGTTAGACTGCCCACTTTATCAACGAGCACGCAGAATTTACCTCCAATGTCGTCTTCGCTCCACTGTTCTCTCTACCTTCCCTTCTCGCTGATGGACCCACCTTTCATCTGGACTCTCATTGACTTTTTGACAACAACTGACTTACTCCACAAACTCTGATGATGATACCTTCAGCCCTTTCTACCTTAATCTCTTGCTACCCTCTACCCCCGCACTATCCCCTGCCCCTCTGTTTTCTGTAACCTATTCATCATCCCTCCCCCCTTCTGCCGCCCGATACCCTCGCTTCCTTCTCTACCCTGGCTTAGCACTTCTTTTTGATTATAATAATAATCTTGATCTAGGGAATTTGATGTGCTCCAGTTCCCTGAATTGAGCCCGAGTACCCTCCACCCCCCCCCCTGCACATGTGCTGTATAATTCTACGGGTTTAGGGCTCCCCATGTTTATAATAAATAATGCCAGATAGATACCCCGAAAACACCCCCAGTATAGAAATTCTGACATTGTCCCTGCATACAGAGTATGGGGAAATGGGCAGCAGCTAGTATTGATTAAAAGAAGGGCTGTGCCGTTTTACCTTTGTGGGTTTAGCACTTAGTTTTTATTGTAATAATTAAAAGGAAAGGAACATCAGGTCGAACTGTTTGTATAAAGAGCCCTTCACCATTATGAAGGAACATTCATTATACCTTGAGTGGGTGGCCGGTTTCTAAAGCTCTTGCTTCACACACGGAGGGCCCGGGTTCGATTCCCGGCGGGTGGAAACATTTCGGCGCATTTCCTTACACCCGTTGTCCTCTTCACCTAGCAGCAAATAGATACCTGGATATTAGTCGACTGTGTCGCATCCTGCGGGACAAGATTGAGGACCCCAATGGAAGTAAGTTAGACAGTCCTCGATGACGAACTGACTTTCTTGGGTTATCCTGGATGGCTAACCCTCCGGGGTTAAAAATCCGAAGAAAATCCAATCCAATCCTACCTGGAGAGAGTGCCAGGGGTCAACGCCCCCTCAGCCTGGTCTGTGACCAGGCCTCATGGTGGACCAGGGCCTTATCAACCAGGCTGTTACTGCTAGCCGCATGCAGTCCAACAGACGCAGTTCAACATACGACTCACAGCCCAGCTGGTCAGGTACTGGCTTTAGTTGCCTGTCCAGTGCCTGCTTGAAGACAGCCAGGGGTCTATTGGTAATCCCCCTTATATATGTTGGGAGGCAGTTAAACAATCTTGGGCCCCTCACACTTATTGTGTTGCCTCTTATCGTTCTAGTGGCACCCCTGCTTTTCACTGGGGGCACGTTGCATCGTCTGCTGAGTCTTTTGCTTTTGTAGGGAGTGATTTTCGTGTGGAAGTTTCATACGAATCTCTCTAGGATTTGCCAAGTGTATATGATCATGTGTCTCTCCCGTCTGCATTCTAGGGAGTACAGGTTTAGGAACTTCAAGCATTCTCAGTAACTGAGGTGCTCTATCGCAGTTATGTGTGCCGTGAAGGTTCTCTCTACATTTTCTAATCAAACAATGATTAGGCTTCTTGCAATCTTCCCTTCATTAATGAAAATGACGAATGTTCTGGTTGTCCATTAACGTCAAAACCAGATGCATACATTGGAAAATAACGTGACAGTCATCCCTCACCCTCCCTACTACTCAGGAAAAGTCCCCTGTGATTTCTTTCTCTTCTCAAAAATCAAAATGGCACTCAACAAGGAGGTTTAAGCAGAATTACTGGCCACGTTAGACACCGTTAGTCTGCCCGAAATGCCCCAGCATGATAGTGGCTTTCTTTGTACTTAAAAAGCCAAAATTGTAATTACACATGCAAAGAAATAAAATCTTTATTCTTTATTCCAGAAATATTTCGAGAAATGGCAGAGGCGCAGGGAGAGTTTATGCTTTTTCTTCGATAATAATAATAATAATAATAATAATGTGTATATATATATATATATATATATATATATATATATATATATATATATATATATATATATATATATATATATATATATATATATATATATATATATATATATATATATATATATATATATATATATATATATATATATATAAATATATATAATGGATGTGTGTTTATTTACAGATAATAGGGATGCAGAAGTCTGGTGGAGATGTGATGGCGCCTCAAGACTACAGTTAATATCTTAGTAGACAACAACACATGTAAGATAAGACAGGAAATACAGAGGTAACAGGACGTGGCAGTAACTTGTCTACCCCCCATCTTTATGTACCTCCAGCGTTGTGTGTCCTCGTGGGGCTCTCCTTATCAGGGTTCCCTACAAGGCGGAACCTTCTTACTGATAAAGGGCTCTTGATCAGAGAAATTGGAACTAATTTTTTTTTTTACCTTCTTCGAGTCAAACTTGATTAGCGCCTGTTAATTAAGTTTATTTAAGTACAGGTACACATAAATACAGTTACACAAATTATCATACATACCTGGAGAGGGTATTATTATTATTATTATTATTATTATTATTATTATCATTATTATAATTATGGGGAACGCTAAACCCTTAGGGTTATACAGCATACGTGGAAGGGGGGCAAGATGGAAGGTATTCAGGCTTAATTCAGGGAAATGGAGCACAGATCCAATTCCCTATATCAAGAGCCCCTCACCAGCGTGAGGGGACCTGGAGAGGGTAACATGTGTAACTTACCTAGAATAACCCCCCTAAAATGTTAGACGACGAGATTCATTTACATCTGCTTTACAGTTCCTACAGGTTTAGTGCTTCCCCATAGATAGTTGTTTGGTTAATTGGGTTTGAAGCCTATCGACTACACTAGGGTCATTAAGGCTGCACGTAACCTTTTCACCACCAGACAAAAATACTTTGATCTTTATACACTGAGAGGAACACACTTCTGGTAGTATATATCACAAGATAGGAGCAACATAATTAAGGCGGGTTTGGCGCTTAGTTTTGATTGATTGTTAAGGCGATAAGAAATCTGAATTTATTTTTTAAAACGTATTATGAACAGCTAAGCCAATTGTTATTATTATTTTTCTTCAACAAGTCGGCCGTCTCCCACCGAGACAGGGTGACCCAAGAAGAAAGAAAATCCCCCAAAAGAAAATACTTGCATCATTCAACGCTTTCACCTCACTCATACATAGTCACTGTTTTTGCAGAGGCGCCCAGATATAATAGTATAGAAGCATATAAAAAGATATACCATAACATACCCCTCCAAACTGCCAATATTCCAAAGTGCAGGCATTGTACTTCCCATTTCCAGGACTCAAGTCCGGCTACATAAAAATAACAGGTTTCCCTGAAACCCTTCACTAAATATTACCCTGCTCATACTCCAACAGCTCGTCAGGTCCCAAAAACCATTCGTTTCCATTCACTCCTATCTAACATGTTCACACATGCTTGCTGGAAGTCCAAGCCCCTCGCCCACAAAACCTCCTTTACCTCCTCCCTCTATCCTTTTCGAGGACGACCCCTACCCCGCCTTCCTTCCCCTACAGATTCATACGCTCTCCATCACATTCTACCTTGATCCATTCTCTCTAAATGAACAAACCACCTCAACAAACCCACTTCAGCCCTCTTACTAATACTTTTATTAACTCGCACCTTCTCCTAATTTCCACACTCCGAATTTTCTGCACAATATTTACACCACACATTGCCCTTAGACAGGACATCTCCACTGCCTCCAACCGCCTCCTCGCTGCAACATTTACCACCCAAGCTTCACACCCATATAAGAGTGTTGGTACTACTATACTTTCATACATTCCCTTCTTTGCCTCCATAGATAACGTTTTTTGTATCCACATATACCTCAACGCACCACTCACCTTTTTTTCTTCATTAATTCTATGATTAACCTCATCCTTCATACATCCATCCGCCGACACGTCAACTCCCAAACATGTGAAAACATTCACTTCTTAAATACTCCTCCTCTCCAATGTGATATCCAATTTTTCTTTAACTCATTTGATACCCTCATCACCTTACTCTTATCTATGTTCACTTTCAACTTTCTACCTTTACACACACTCCCAAACTCGTCCACTAACCTTCGCAACTTATTATCGTTATATATTATTTTTAATTATTATTAATTATCATTAATTATTATTATTATTATTAATTATTATTATTATTGTAATTATTATTTCTTGGGAAGCGCTAAACCCTTAGGTGGAAATTAAAGAAGACGTTAGTGACATATTTTTAATAAACTTTAAACATTTCATTAAAAAAAATCAGTGAAATACCTGAATACAATTTTATATATATATACATATATATATATATATATATATATATATATATATATATATATATATATATATATATATATATATATATATATATATATATATATATATATATATATATATATATATATATATATATATATATATATATATATATATATATATATATATATATATATATATATATAGTTTTCCCTCCTTATTTCGAGGTTTCAGTTATATAAGATGAATAAGGAAGCAAAGTGTAGACATTGTATATAAGATAGATAAAGTTATATATAATCTTAATTTTTTTAGAGGGGGTGGACTGGTAAGCCAGTGGAAGGCCTCGGTCAGACGACCAAAAGCTCCAGTGGGGGGTCATCACATGACTAAGACCCGCGTCAGGAAACACTTGTCCTGGTTCCCAGATTAATCTTACCTAACCTAACCTGTATAAGGTACATGAGATAATACTGTCACTCTAATGCTCCAGGAAGCTACTAAGTTTATTAGGAGAGTTACAACAAACATTCACATTCATTGATCGTTGTGGCTCCTGGGAGAGCTTCTTCCGTATCCTGCTGGATGAAGGCTTTGGAGGCTTCAAGGACAGCTGCTTCAGGACCCTATTACTACGTGGAGGTACAGGAGGTACGCTTGAGAGCTTCTTCACGATTCTGTTGCTACGTGGAGGCATTGGGGGCTTCAAAGAGAGCCTCTTCAAGGGTCTTTGGCTGCGTGGAGGCGTTGGGGGCCTGCTGGAGAGCTTCTTCACGATCCTGTGATTGCGTGGAGGCGTCGGGGGCCTGGGTGGGACAGACGGGGCCACAATGGAAGGTGGCTGCATTCTGATGTCCCTTTGTGGCTGCGACGAGCCACCCGATTGACGAAGCACCAGCAGGCACTGACCGTAGGGAAGTTAGCTGAATGATAACCTTATGCACTTCAAAATTATCTATCAATATATATACATATACATATACATACATACATATATATATATATATATATATATATATATATATATATATATATATATATATATATATATATATATATATATATATATATATATATATATATATCTATATCTATGTATCTATCATTAGATCTTTCGCACTCTTGTGCGTCGTCAGGAGCTGTGAAGTGTTGCAAGACTAGTAACAGATAGGATAATATTGCTTATATATATATATATATATATATATATATATATATATATATATATATATATATATATATAAAATAAAATATATATATATATATATATATATATATATATATATATATATATATATATATATATATATATATATATATATATATATATATATATATACAAAACAAGCCATTGGGGATTGGAAACACTAACTCTAGACCTTTCCCACTTGTGCTTCATCAGGAGCTGTGCAATGTTTCAAGATTCGAAACAGGTAGACCGAGGGGAAAGATTAAGAGGTACGAATGTGTCTGGCAAAGGGCCTTGTATTTGCCTATGTGTTGTCGTAGGGGTCGAACCTCAGCTCCTGTTCCCACCTCTTCGATGGTCACTACTAGGTCCACTTTCGGCTCCGAGAGCCCTATCATACCTCTTCTCAATGCTATGAATGGATCCTGCCTCTACCACTTAACTTGTTCAGCTATCAGAACTTTGGGGCCCAGTCCTTGGACCCCTTATGTTTTATTTATTAACACATCGGCCGATTCCCACCAAGGCAGGGTGGCCCGAAAAAGAAAAACTTTCATCATCGTTCACTCCATCACTGTCTTGCCAGAAGAGTGTTTTACACTACAGTTATAAAACTGCAACATTAACACCCCTCCTTCAGAGTGCCGACACTGTACTTCCCATCTCCAGGACTCAAGTCCGGCCTGCCGGTTTCCCTGAATCCCTTCATTAATGTTACTTTGCTCACACTCCTACAGCACGTCAAGTATTAAAAACCATTTGTCTCAATTCACTCCTATCAAATACGCTCATGCACGCGTATGTACCTCTCTTAATCTTTTGACTAGCACCCACAGGATGGGTATGGGGTGCATAATAAGGATATTAAACTATTAAACTAACCACTTAACTCTCCAGGTTGTTCCACTTCCTGACTGCTCTAAGGCTGAAGAAATACCTTCTGTCGTCTCTGTGGCTCATCTGAATCTTCAACTTCCTGTTACGCTCTAGTGTTCCTTGTTTCCCATCTCTCAAACAGTCTTTCATCACCCTATCAATTCCTCTCAGTATTTTGTACGTTATAATATTACTCCTCGTTCTTCTGCTCTCCAGTGTCATCAGGCTGACTTCCCTTAACCTCTCCTCACACCCCTTTGCTCCAGGATTAGTCTCGCTGCAGATTTCTGCGCTTTCTCCAGTTTCTTGACATGTTTGACGAGGTGGGTTCCATACTGGTGCTGAATACTCCAATATGGGCCCGACTTATACGATATATAGTGTCTTGAATAAGTATTAAGCCAGTCTTAGATTTACCAAACATGCGTTTGTTGCAGCAGCTATTTGAATGATGTGAGCCTCAGGCGATATTCATCCCAATGTCTTCCTTGAGTGAGGTTTGCAATCTTAGCCCCTCCCCAGAGTCTATAGTCCATCTGAGGTCTTCTTTGCCCTTCCCCAAACTTCATAACTTTGCTCTTGGTGGGGGGTTAAACTCTAGTAGACATTTGCCAGACCAGATCTGCAGCCTGTCAGGTCTATTTGTAGCCTTACCCGGTCCACGTCTGGTTGTATTCTCTTCATTACTTTCACATCAGAGATTCCTCTGACTCTGTCCCTTCCATCATGTCATTCACATATACAAAAAATAGCACCGGTCTTAGTACTGATCTTTGTGGAACCCAACTCATCATAAGCATCCCTTCCGACACCTCTTCCTGGACATTCACTCACTGTTTCCTTCCTGTCAGGTATATCTTGGTCCACTGTAGTGCTTTCCCTTTTATTCCTGCCTGCTGCTTTAGCTTTTGTTCCCGTCTTGTGCGGTACTGGAGTAGACCTAGAGGGAATTTCGGGGGTCAACGCCCCAACGGCTCAGTCCGTGACCAGGCCTCGTGGTGGATCAGGGCCTGATCAACCAAGCTGTTACTGATGGTCGCACTTAAACCGACGTACGAACCACAGCCCTACTGGTCAGATACTGACTTTAGGTGCCTGTCCAGCTCCTTCTTGTATACAGCCAGGGGTCTATTGGTAATCCCCCTTATGTATGCTGGGAAGCATTTGAACAGTCTTGGGCCCCTGTTGTATCTTCTGCCGAGTCTTATGTTTTCGTAGTGAGTGATTTTCGTGTGTAGGTTTGGGACTAATTCCTCTAAGATTTTGCAAGTTTATATTATCATGTATCTTTCTCGCCTGCGTTCCAGGGAATACAAAGCAAGGAACTTCAACCGTTCCCAGTAATTTATGTGCATTATTATACTTATACATGCCGTGAAAGTACTTTGTATATTTTCAAGGTCTGCAATTTCGCCTGACTTGAAAGGGGCCGCTAGTGTACAGCAATATTCTCACCTAGAGAGAATAAGCGATTTGAAGAGAATCATCTGGGCTTGGCATCTCTAGTTTTGAAGGTTCTCATTATCCGTCCTATCATTTTCGTAGCAGATGTAGTAGATACACTGTGATCTTTGAAAGTGAGATTCTCTGACATTATCACTCCCAGGTCCTTCACATTTGATTTTCACTCTATTTTTTGGTTGGAATTTGCTTTATACTCCGATACAGTTTTAATTTCCTAGTTTTTCAGAGCAGAGTAATTGAAATTTGTCTTCATTGAACTTCACATTGTTTTCTGCGGCCCATTTAAAGATTTGGTTGATGTCCGTGTGGAGAATTGTAGTCTTCAGTGGATGATACTGTTATGCAAATTCGGGTGTCATCCCCAAAGGAGGACACGTTGCTGTGGCTTACATCTCTTATGTCAGATATGTGGATAAGGTACAGGATGGGAGCGAGTACTGTATCTTGTGGAACGGAGCTTTTCGCTGTAGCCGCCTTTGCCTTTGCTCTGTTTATACGAAGCTTTAGATCCATCTACCCACTTTTCCTGTTATTCCTTTTATCAGGTATTTTATGTGCTATTACACCATGATCGCACTTGTCGAAGGCTTTGGCAAAGTCTGTGTATACTACATCTGAATTTTGTCCTCCTGAGCATCCAAGACCATGTCGTAGTGGTTTAGTAGTTGGGAAAGACAGGAGCGATCTGCTCTAAACCCATGCTGAATTGGGTTGTGCAACTGATGGGTGTCGAAGTGGGTGACGATCTTGCTTCTTAGAACCCTTCCAAAGATTTTTATGATGTGGGTCGGTAGTGCTACCGGTCTGTAATTCTTTGCAATTGTTTTACTGCCACCTTTGTGGAGTGGGGTTATGTCTGTTGCTTTTAGTAACTGTGGGATGACCTGTGTCCATGCTCCCTTTCCATAGAATACTCAAGGCACGTGAAAGGGGTTTCTTGCAGTTCTTGATGAACACGGAGTTCCACGAGTCTGGGCCTGGGACAGAGTGCATGGTCATGTTATTTATTGCCTTTTTCAGAGACTTGTGGTGTTAGGATAATATCAGAAATTTTTGAATTAACCTAATTTTGAGTCTCCGTGAAAAAAAAAATTTAGATTGTCGACCCTTAGTCTGATTAACGGCTCACTAAATGCCGAATCATATTGGGATTTCAGTATCTCACACATTTCTTTGCTGTCATCTAAGTCCATACTGGATGTTGCTTTTGCCCTAGATTTGGCATAAGAAAAGAAGTATTTTTTTTTTATTTTCACTGATTTAAGTTCTTCGTGTGTTTTTTTATCTCCTCTACGATTCCTCAAGCTTAACTTCGATATTTGCTATTTCTCTGACCAGTGCCTTCCTTCGTAATTCAGATATATTAGTCCCTTTCAGTAGCTCTGTGATTCTTCGCCTTCGCCAGTATAGGGAGCATCTCTCTCTTTCTAATTTACATCTTCTCTTCTTTTTTTTATAGGAATGTGCCTCGAGCATACCTCAAGTGCCACAGAATTAATTCTTTGTAGGTAAAGGTTTGGAACTGTGTTGTTTAGGATATCTTCCCAGCTTGTTTCATTTAGGACATGGTTGATTTGATCCCACTGTATGTTTTTGTTACTGAAGTTGAATTTGGTGAAGGCACCCTCATAACTGATATCCTTACACTGGTCAGGAGTCCTGCACATACATGCCTGTATCTATATTATGTTCTGATAATTTTCTCCATGACATGTCACTGACATGCATAGGTATGTCAGTGACACTGGTCTGTAGTTTAATTAACGCTACCTATCTGCCTTCTTTCTGTGTATGTGTGCAAATCCTATACTCACGTATATGTGGTTGCAGAAGTTGATTCACAGCTCCTGGCCCCGCCTCTTCTCTGGCGTGTGTGTGAGTGTATGTGTGTGTGTGTGTGTGCGCGCGCGCAAAGGCGTCAAAAAATTCCTAACCATCTCTGCATAAATGCTAAAGATCACAGCCTTCTCCTTATCAGCTTAGATTAATAGTATTTACCTCCTTGGCTTTTGACCAGCGTTGATAAAACCTAAGAGCGAGACAGGAAGCCAGGACGAAGGCAAGGAACACCACCACCAGCACCGTCACCAGTGCTGCAAATGAAGTTTAGTTTACACAATTAAGAACCGCGTATTTTGCCACAGCTCATTTAACACTCTAACTGTATGGTATACTAGCACTTGCCATGATGTGATCTCAACGACCCACTTACACCCGGAAGAGTATTTACTAACCACGGAATAAATGGGATTTGAACCTATGGGAAGTGAATCCTAAAACTCACTCACTAGCCATGGGTTCAAACCCCACCCGTTTCTAATCGTGTTACTACGATTTCGTTAGTATTTAGTGCTTGGTTAACAAGAGTAGCTAGCAAGCGTAAAGAAGCCTGCGCATACTGTCCGGGAATCTAACCTCGGACTTCTCAGTTGTTAACCCAATGAGTTAGTCATGCCAACCTTCAACACCGATAATAATTAAAGTATCAATTCAAGGGGGGCTGAAGTCCTTATTTGAAGCCGATGTCGGCATTCATGATGTAATCCGATACCAATACGGTGCGCAACATTCAGATGTTGTCTTGCAACCAACTTAACAACATAACCCAAATGGGCCATTCATGCTCTGAGATCATGCGTCTTGTTGTTGAATTAGACACATGTGCAACTCTTGGGTATCTTTATTGAGGAAACGTTTCGCCACACAGTGGTTTCATCAGTTCATACAAAGGAGAAACTTGAAGAACAGGAGGAGAATGAGGTAATCAGTCCCTCAGCCTTGAGTCGATGTGGTCAGTCCATCAATCTTGAATAGAATACGGCATATGAGCGGAGAAGCAGCTTATAAACCGTATGGCAGGAGAGGTGCAGCAGTCAGAGGTGGTGTCATATTTGATGGACTGACCACATCGACTCAAGGCTGAGGGACTGATTACCTCATTCTCCTCCTGTTCTTCAAGTTTCTCCTACGTATGGACTGATGAAGCCACTGTGTGGCGAAACGTTTCCTCAATAAAGATACCCAAGAGTTGCACATGTGTCTAATTCAACAATATGTCGGTTCTCTGAACCATTCATCTACCATCATGCGTCTTCTTGAACCCAATAAAGCAAACCCTTGAAATAAAGCAAACCCTTGAAATAAAGTAGGCCCTTGAAATATAGTAAGCCCTTGAAATAAAGTAAGCCCTTGAAATAAAGCAAGCCCTTGAAATAAAGTAAGCCCTAGAAATAAAGTAAGCCCTTGAAATAAAGCAAGCCCTTGAAATAAAGCAAACCCTTGAAATAAAGCAAGCCCTTGAAATAAAGCAAACCCTTGAAATAAAGCAAGCCCTTGAAATAAAGCAAACCCTTGAAATAAAGCAAGCCCTTGAAATAAAGCAAACCCTTGAAATAAAGCAAGCCCTTGAAATAAAGCAAACCCTTGAAAAAAACCAAGCCCTTGAAATAAAGCAAACCCTTGAAATAAAGCAAGCCCTTGAAATAAAGCAAACCCTTGAAATAAAGCAAGCCCTTGAAATAAAGCAAACCCTTGAAATAAAGCAAGCCCTTGAAATAAAGCAAACCCTTGAAATAAAGTAAGCCCTTGAAATAAAGCAAACCCTTGAAGTAAAGTAAGCCCTTGAAATAAAGCAAGCCCTTGAAATAAAGTAAGCCCTTGAAATAAAGCAAGCCCTTGAAATAAAGCAAACCCTTGAAATAAAGCAAGCCCTTGAAATAAAGCAAACCTTGAAATAAAGCAAGCCCTTGAAATAAAGCAAACCCTTGAAATAAAGCAAACCCTTGAAATAAAGCAAACCCTTGAAATAAAGCAAACCCTTGAAATAAAGCAAACCCTTGAAATAAAGCAAGCCCTTGAAATAAAGCAAGCCCTTGAAATAAAGCAAGCCCTTGAAATAAAGCAAGCCCTTGAAATAAAGCAAACCCTTGAAATAAAGCAAGCCCTTGAAATAAAGCAAACCCTTGAAATAAAGCAAGCCCTTGAAACAAAGCAAACCCTTGAAATAAAGCAAACCCTTGAAATAAAGCAAACCCTTGAAATAAAGCAAACCCTTGAAATAAGGCAAACCCTTGAAATAAAGCAAACCCTTGAAATAAAGCAAACCCTTGAAATAAAGCAATTCCTTGAAATAAAGCAAACCCTTGAAATAAAGCAAACCCTTGAAATAAAGCAAACCCTTGAAATAAAGCAAGCCCTTGAAATAAAGCAAACCCTTGAAATAAAGCAAACCCTTGAAATAAAGCAAACCCTTGAAATAAAGCAAACCCTTGAAATAAAGCAAACCCTTGAAATAAAGCAAACCCTTGAAATAAAGCAAACCCTTGAAATAAAGCAAACCCTTGAAATAAAGCAAACCCTTGAAATAAAGCAAACCCTTGAAATAAAGCAAACCCTTGAAATAAAGCAAACCCTTGAAATAAAGCAAACCCTAGAAATAAAGCAAACCCTTGAAATAAAGCAAACCATTGAAATAAAGCAAACCATTGAAATAAAGCAAGCTCTTGAAATAAAGCAAGCCCTTGAAATAAAGCAAGCCCTTGAAATAAAGCAAACCCTTGAAATAAAGCAAGCCCTTGAAATAAAGCAAACCCTTGAAATAAAGCAAGCCCTTGAAATAAAGCAAACCCTTGAAATAAAGCAAACCCTTGAAATAAAGCAAACCCTTGAAATAAAGCAAACCCTTGAAATAAAGCAAACCCTTGAAATAAAGCAAGCCCTTGAAATAAAGCAAACCCTTGAAATAAAGCAAACCCTTGAAATAAAGCAAGCCCTTGAAATAAAGCAAACCCTTGAAATAAAGCAAACCCTTGAAATAAAGCAAACCCTTGAAATAAAGCAAGCCCTTGAAATAAAGCAAACCCTTGAAATAAAGCAAGCCCTTGAAATAAAGCAAACCCTTGAAATAAAGCAAACCCTTGAAATAAAACAAACCCTTGAAATAAAGCAAACCCTTGAAATTAATGTAAATTTTGCAGTAAGAACATTATTTTTAATCTAAAAACCAAGAGACTGGAGGGACTTCAGAGCTGCCCATCAAGGGGCTCTTGATTCATGGAACTGGAGCTGCGATCTATTTCCTCTGATCAAACCCCGTTACTTCAAATTCCCCAGGAGCCGTATGACCCTTAAGGGTTTGGCCCTTCAAAATGATTACCATTAATACATTAATGGTGGTGAGCGCTAAACCTTTAGGGAGCGGCTGGGGGATGGAAGACATTCAGGTCTGAACCAGGGATATATATATATATATATATATATATATATATATATATATATATATATATATATATATATATATATATATATATATATATATATATATACTAGTATATAAACACGTCTTACCTAAACGAAGACTGTACTGTTATGTCCCTATATTGTTACGCTGTTTTTCTAGTAATATATTGGATTAAACAGAACAGGCGCTAAAACCGCATGGGTTATTGGACTCTGAGAAATGTATTTGGTAGGAAGAGCGAGTTACAAGAATTCTTACATTGAGTGGAGGCGCTGGGATGCATGAAGCTGAGACTCAGAGACACACCCACTCACAACGGTGTCTTAGCTCCTCCTGAAGTTAGTGGGTGGCTCTTGTGTGCTTTTGTACCCTCCATCACTGCCCCTCCCTCTGTCACCCTCCATCACTGCCCCTCCCTCTGTCACCCTCCATCACTGCCCCTCCCTCTGTCACCCTCCATCACTGCCCCTCCCTCTGTCACCCTCCATCACTGCCCCTCCCTCTGTCACCCTCCATCACTGCCCCTCCCTCTGTCACCCTCCATCACTGCCCCTCCCTCTGTCACCCTCCATCACTGCCCCTCCCTCTGTCACCCTCCATCACTGCCCCTCCCTCTGTCACCCTCCATCACTGCCCCTCCCTCTGTCACCCTCCATCACTGCCCCTCCCTCTGTCACCCTCCATCACTGCCCCTCCCTATGTCACCCTCCATCACTGCCCCTCCCTCTGTCATCCTCCATCACTGCCCCTCCCTCTGTCACCCTCCATCACTGCCCCTCCCTCTGTCACCCTCCATCACTGCCCCTCCCTATGTCACCCTCCATCACTGCCCCTCCCTCTGTCACCCTCCATCACTGCTCCTCCCTCTGTCACCCTCCATCACTGCCCCTCCCTCTGTCACCCTCCATCACTGCACCTCCCTCTGTCACCCTCCAGCACTGCCCCTCCCTCTGTCACCCTCGATCACTGCCCCTCCCTGTCACCCTCCATCACCGCCCCTCCCTCTGTCACCCTCCATCACTGCCCCTCCCTCTGTCACCCTCCATCACTGCCCCTCCCTCTGTCACCCTCCATCACTGCCCCTCCCTCTGTCACCCTCCATCACTGCCCCTCCCTCTGTCACCCTCCATCACTGCCCCTCCCTCTGTCACCCTCCATCACTGCCCCTCCCTCTGTCACCCTCCATCACTGCCCCTCCCTCTGTCACCCTCCATCACTGCCCCTCCCTCTGTCACCCTCCATCACTGCCCCTCCCTATGTCACCCTCCATCACTGCCCCTCCCTCTGTCACCCTCCATCACTGCCCCTCCCTCTGTCACCCTCCATCACTGCCCCTCCCTCTGTCACCCTCCATCACTGCCCCTCCCTATGTCACCCTCCATCACTGCCCCTCCCTCTGTCACCCTCCATCACTGCCCCTCCCTCTGTCACCCTCCATCACTGCCCCTCCCTCTGTCACCCTCCATCACTGCCCCTCCCTATGTCACCCTCCATCACTGCCCCTCCCTCTGTCACCCTCCATCACTGCTCCTCCCTCTGTCACCCTCCATCACTGCCCCTCCCTCTGTCACCCTCCATCACTGCCCCTCCCTCTGTCACCCTCCATCACTGCCCCTCCCTCTGTCACCCTCCATCACTGCCCCTCCCTCTGTCACCCTCCATCACTGCCCCTCCCTCTGTTACCCTCCATCACTGCCCCTCCCTCTGTCACCCTCCATCACTGCCCCTCCCTCTGTCACCCTCCATCACTGCCCCTCCCTCTGTCACCCTCCATCACTGCCCCTCCCTCTGTCACCCTCCATCACTGCCCCTCCCTCTGTCACCCTCCATCACTGCCCCTCCCTCTGTCCATCACTGCCCCTCCCTCTGTCACCCTCCATCACTGCCCCTCCCTCTGTCACCCTCCATCACTGCCCCTCCCTCTGTCACCCACCATCACTGCCCCTCCCTCTGTCACCCTCCATCACTGCCCCTCCCTCTGTCACCCTCCATCACTGCCCCTCCCTCTGTCACCCTCCATCACTGCCCCTCCCTCTGTCACCCTCCATCACTACCCCTCCCTCTGTCACCCACCATCACTGCCCCTCCCTCTGTCACCCTCCATCACTGCCCCTCCCTCTGTCACCCTCCATCACTGCCCCTCCCTCTGTCACCCTCCATCACTGCTTCTCCCTCTGTCACCCTCCATCACTGCCCCTCCCTCTGTCACCCTCCATCACTGCTCGTCCCTCTGTCACCCTCCATCACTGCCCCTCCCTCTGTCACCCTCCATCACTGCCCCTCCCTCTGTCACCCTCCATCACTGCCCCTCCCTCTGTCACCCTCCATCACTGCTCCTCCCTCTGTCACCCTCCATCACTGCCCCTCCCTCTGTCACCCTCCATCACTGCCCCTCCCTCTGTCACCCTCCATCACTGCCCCTCCCTCTGTCACCCTCCATCACTGCTCCTCCCTCTGTCACCCTCCATCACTGCCCCTCCCTCTGTCACCCTCCATCACTGCTCCTCCCTCTGTCACCCTCCATCACTGCCCCTCCCTCTGTCACCCTCCATCACTGCCCCTCCCTCTGTCACCCTCCATCACTGCTCCTCCCTCTGTCACCCTCCATCACTGCCCCTCCCTCTGCCACCCTCCATCACTGCTCCTCCCTCTGTCACCCTCCATCACTGCTCCTCCCTCTGTCACCCTCCATCACTGCTCCTCCCTCTGTCACCCTCCATCACTGCCCCTCCCTCTGTCACCCTCCATCACTGCTCCTCCCTGTGTCACCCTCCATCACTGCCCCTCCCTCTGTCACCCTCCATCACTGCTCCTCCCTCTGTCACCCTCCATCACTGCCCCTCCCTCTGCCACCCTCCATCACTGCTCCTCCCTCTGTCACTCTCCATCACTGCCCCTCCATCTGTCACCCTCCATCACTGCTCCTCCCTCTGTCACCCTCCATCACTACCCCTCCCTCTGTCACCCTCCAACACTGCTCCTCCCTCTGTCACCCTCCATCACTGCCCCTCCCTCTGTCACTCTCCATCACTACCCCTCCCTCTGTCACTCTCCATCACTACCCCTCCCTCTGTCACCCTCCAACACTGCTCCTCCCTCTGTCACCCTCCATCACTGCCCCTCCCTCTGTCACCCTCCATCACTGCCCCTCCCTCTGTCACCCACTATCACTGCCCCTCCCTCTGTCACCCTCCATCGCTGCCCCTCCCTCTGTCACCCACTATCACTGCCCCTCCCTCTGTCACCCTCCATCACTGCCCCTCCCTCTGTCATCCACCATCACTGCCCCTCCCTCTGTCACCCACTATCACTGCTCCTCCCTCTGTCACTCTCCATCGCTGCCCCTCCCTCTGTCACCCACTATCACTGCCCCTCCCTCTGTCACCCTCCATCACTGCCCCTCCCTCTGTCACCCACTATCACTGCTCCTCCCTCTGTCACTCTCCATCGCTGCCCCTCCCTCTGTCACCCACTATCACTGCCCCTCGCTCTGCCACCCTCCATCACTGTCCCTCCCTCTGTGACCCACTATCACTGCCTCTCCCTCTCTCACCCTCCATCACTGCCCCTCCCTCTGTCACCCTCCATCACTGCCCCTCCCTCTGTCACCCTCCATCACTGCCCTTCCCTCTGTCACCCACCATCACTGCCCCTCCCTCTGTCACCCTCCATCACTGCCCCTCCCTCTGTCACCCTCCATCACTGCCCCTCCCTCTGTCACCCTCCATCACTGCCCCTCCCTTTGTTACCCTCCATCACTGACCCTCCCTCTGTCACCCTCCATCACTGCCCCTCTTTCTGTCACCCTCCATCACTGCCCCTCCCAATGTCACCCTTCATCACTGCCCCTCCATCTGTCACCCTCCATTACTACCCCTCCCTCTGTAACCCTCCATCACTGCCCCTCCCTCTGCCACCCTCCATCACTGCTCCTCCCTCTCTCACCCTCCATCACTGTCCCTCCCTCTGTCACCCTCCATCACTGCCCCTCCCTCTGTCACCTTCCATCACTGCCCCTCCTTCTGTCACCCTCCATCACTGCCCCTCCCTCTGCCACCCTCCATCACTGCCCCTCCCTCTGTCACCCTCCATCACTGCCCCTCCCTCTGTCACCCTCCATCACTGCCCCTCCCTCTGTCACCCTCCATCACTGCCCCTCCGTCACCCTCCATCACTGCCCCTCCCTCTGTCACCCTCCATCACTGCCCCTCTGTCACCCTCCATCACTGCCCCTCTTTCTGTCACCCTCCATCACTGCCCCTCCCTCTGTCACCCTCCATCACTGCCCCTCCCTCTGTCACCCTCCATCACTGCCTCTCCCTCTGTCACCCACTATCACTGCTCCTCCCTCTGTCACCCTCCATCACTGCCCCTCCCTCTGTCACCCACCATCACTGCTCCTCACTCTGTCACCCTCCATCACTGCTCCTCCCTCTGTCACCCTCCGTCACTGCCCCTCCCTGTCACCCACCATCACTGCTCCTCCCTCTGTCACCCTCCATCACTACCCCTCCCTCTGTTACCCTCCATCACTGCCCCTCACTCTGTCACCCACCATCACTACCCCTCCCTGTGTCACCCTCCATCACTGACCTTCCCTCTGTCACCCTCCATCACTGCCCCTGCCTCTGTCACCCTCCATCACTGACCCTGTGCCACACCCATCACTGCTTCCCTGAGAGGGTGACGATTCCCAAGTGATTGTAACTCCAAATATACTGGAAGGTCGCCATCGACACTCTTGTAACTAAAATACATGACGACAACCTCACTCTCCTCCTGAAGTCTCCTGGCTCGTGCTGACAGATTTCAACACTTATGAGTCCCATCCTTCGTAGTCGAATATAACAGGGAATTAGGTCTCTTTCCTCGTTAATTGAGAAACTGCATAAAATACCCATGCTATACGGGATTGCAATATATTGCACTTTTTTCTACTCTGAGTAGAGTGATGCATCATTGTTATGTATTAATTGGGAATTGAGACTCCGCGAGGAGGTCATACAACGTCTATAGGAGTTAAAATGAATCTATGGGGCTGATTACCTGTAGTCCCTTCCGGAGGTCACCGCTCCCGCGGTTCGATCCCAGACCAGGCATTCATTTTGCTGGTCTGATCGATCAAGCTGTTAGTGCTCGCCGCCAGCAGTCTAGCGTATGCACCACAACTCGGACGCATTTACCACAGCCCGGACGTATGCACCACATCCAAGACGTATGCACCACAGCCCAATTCCATGGATCACCAAGCCTTCACCGTCACCAAGCCACTCCCCTCCTCCCTTAATGGGAAGAATTATCATTATAAACAGTTTGTGATATTGCTTTAGATCTCAAAATTGTGCATATAAAACTAACTGTTCTTGTGACTTTGTGGGAAAATCTAAACCAAGAGGACACATAAACACTGGGAAATAGTAACAATATATTTCCATTACGTGCACCCAGTCACATAAACTTGTCCGCTTTCCGGCGGTAGCCGTATAAATGGGGCCCTACTGTACAGGTAGTACTTATTAATGTAACTCACGAAATCGTAATGACATTATTACAAACAAACCACGGTACAGGTGGTTTATTAATATATTTTGCGTGCAGTGCTAAACTACTGAGGGTTGTTCAAGGGAGGTTATGGAGAGTCGATCTGACGTCCGCTAATTGCGAGATAAATACGCTACATATTTACGCAACGAAATAAAACATAAAATCAGGGAACGGATGGGGCTTGAACCCATTGCAGGTGGGTCCTAAAACTCACAGGCCAGTGCGTTAACCAGTAGATTTGTAATTGTGTTATTACGAATTCGTGAGTCATGTATTTGCTTACATTAAGATGAATATATTTGAAGGAAAGTTGGAACGAACCTTGAAAATTAATATTTCAATTCCTTCAAAACTTCAAGAAACTGACTCAGATGAGTCCACCATTGAGTCTCACAGACTTTTATTGCTGTGGGTGACAGAATTTCTATTAGTCAGAGTCTTCCTCTAAGAACTTGATGATGTCGAAATCCTCGGGAGTGATCTCTGCTCTCTCCTGGATCTCTGGGAATGTGTAGTCCTGCAGAAGTTCTCCGTTCTCAAACACTGTCACCAGCAGGTCCTGCAACATCAGGCAGTCAGGTTCAAGGTTCCTTGTTCAACACATATCAGCCTCTAATCAAGTAATTTATGCATTTCCAAAAGAAATACAGAAGCCTAGGCAAGCTTAATATTAGTACTCTTAATTTAATATATAACATTTATTAATATTATGTTCAAAACACCCATCACAAAAATTCACAACTTAGACTGTCTGTTATCTAGTTCGGATTATACACGAACGACTAATTTCGTCAGTAATGCCTTAAGAGGCGCCTGAGTTTCCCTATTTCCTAATATTGTGTTTATTTTTTCTCTATAATCTATCTTGACCATAATTACTATCGCATTTGCTTTGTCTGCTTTCGTAAGGTGAAGTCTACGATGTTACCTTAATTCATGGTATGACTTAACGAATCTTTGAGGACAACTGTGTTATAACACAACTCACACCTCTACAACACAATTATCATTAAAGATTTGTTAAGTTATACCATGAATTAAGGAAAGATCCTGGACTTCACCTTACGAAAGCAGACAAAGCAAATGTGATTGTAATTATGGACAAGGTAGATTATAGGGGAAAAATAACATATTAAAAAGCAGGGGAACTGGCGTACCGAAAAAAACAGCCAAACGACAGCCATGGTTTACAAAAAGAATCTGGGGAGCGGAAAACTGTCAGGTACGATCCAAGGCAGAGGAGTGCATCTCCAAGTTCTTGGCTTGCCAGCCTCGCTAAACCCCCCTGAAGTATCAGCCATCTCCACGTACTGAGTTCTGTGCATTTTAAATAACTGTAGGTAACCAGTCATACTGTGTGGCCGGGAGCTGCTCACAGTGTATATACTGTGTGTAACTAGACAAAATATGCATATATATAGCATCAATTCTCATTATTCAAGAGCTGTATAATCCACAAGGATTTAGTGCTCAAAGGGAATAATAATAATAATAATAAAAATAATAATAATAATGTAATAAGGTTGGTAGAATTACCGACAATATGTTAAGTAAAAGGACACAAGTGCAACTAATGTGACATTTATTGTGGCAACGTTTCGCTCTCCAGGAGCTTTATCAAGCCATGGCTTGATAAAGCTCCTGGAGAGCGAAACGTTGCCACAATAAATGTCACATTAGTTGCACTTGTGTCCTTTTACAATAATAATAATAATGTGTATGTTTTCTGTCAATTATAGTATTTTACAATTGGGTATATATATATATATATATATATATATATATATATATATATATATATATATATATATATATATATATATATATATATATATATATATATATATATATATATATATATATATATATATATATATATATATATATAATATATATATATAATATATATATATATATATATATATATATATATATATATATATATATATATATATATATATATATATATATATATATATATATATATAAACTAAACTCAAATATAGTTATCTCCGAAATTCGCTAACGAAAAACGTCAGAAAACTAGACATAACGAAAATGGGCAGAGAACTTCCTTAGACTACGTAAAGTTTGTCTGGACACAAGACAAGTTTCCTGACGTGGGTCTTAGTCATGTGATGATCCACAACTGGAGCTTTCAGTCATCTGACCGAGGCCTTCCACTGACTTACCGGTCTACTCATTTAAAAATTATGGTTATAATTATAACCAATTCTTCCTTAAACTAAGGCACACCAACGCTAATAGGTTGGTTGACTGTCTACTACGCGAGGGACATCAATGCTATACGGTAACCTTTTCAAATCCAGACAAAGGATACTTCAATTCCTAAAATAAGGATTAACCCTAACCTCTCAGGATATATACTCCGAGAAAAATACATCCCTGAAGATATATATTCTGTTAATAAGATGAACCCGAGCAAAAGAGACATTCTCCAATTTTTGGACAGGATCCAGCAATTCCAAATATGTGTTAGCAAGTCGGCATGTTTACACCTACACAGCCTAAACCCGAAATGTATAATTGGTTACAGTGGTAATTAACTGTTTACATGTTTACACCTGGTTACAACGGTAATGAGTTGCTTATTTAGACATGAATTAGGTCACACAAAACAAATACCAAAACTTAACCTTTTTAGCGAGGTACGTTTGTAAAAAGTTTAAGTGGTCATGCATTATTTACGTAAAACGGGCAAAGTCAGGGTATTTTTTTCCAGAATGGTTGGTAATATGCCACTGTAGATAAAATACTTTGGCATTTCTGGACCATTTTTGAGAAAGTTGTCTCTGAATTCATTAATTTGATCTCACTCTAGCACATAATGACACATGGTGTGACAATCGTTGAGTGCCTAGTTTATATTAGATGGGTGCGACTTACTGCCCTGCATGGTACCTGGCTAACCTTAGGTGGGTGCCCCTTGCTGCCCTCCGTGGTGTTTTGCTTACCTTGGGTGAATGCCCCTTGCTGCCCTGCATGGTGGTGTAAACACCATCGTTACAATGAAGGGAGAGGCGGCCTCTTTTGCTGGTCTTGATGGAGTCTGTTATTGGTTGTTTGTATACATCTCTGCCTTGTCCGTCTGTCTCCACATAACTCACCTTATAGGCACACTGCTGCGTGTCCCGGTCAATCTATTACAAGAATAATACAAGATATTATTATTATTATCATCATCATCAATAATATTATTATTATTGTTGTTAGGTATCCCGAAGGGGGCACCTTTATGCTATTAACCGAATCTTTTCGTTTTTCTTTTACTTCTTCCAACTAGTCGATTTCATTTCGCTCATAACTCGATAAGGACTCATCTAATCACCTTCCATTCTTCAGCACTTGTGAACGGCAACGGGGACTAAATACCTGGAACTGGAATGTTCAAGTGCCCTATCACCAAAATTGGTGAACCCATTTCCAGCATCCTGGAATAGCTCGAATGACTTTTCTCTCTACCTCAATGGACGCAAAAATTAAGTACACAGAGTGCGACATAAGTTTTTAATGGAGTCAAATATTTTTGTTGAATCCTTGTAATCAATCAAAGAAGCATTCACAAGTTACCACATAAAAGTAGGATTAAAAATGTTTCAAAGAATGGAAAAAATGGCACCAGCACTGTCCAAAACCAGTTCTCAACCCCATGTAAGTTACAATCCAGTCAGACGAGGCATTCTCTCAGCATAGAGACCATTATCCCAAAATACATCAGAACTTTACGCTTGAAACCGCTCAGAAATTTAAGGTTTTAAACCGACTAGATGAAACATTCACGAAATACTGCATTGAAATTTTACAAATTTCTTCAATAAAATTGGGAAATTAGCACGTACACCGCTGAAAACGCTGGTATATCTAAGAGAGATACACCAGAGACTGAGTTAACCTTAAAGCCAATCATACGAAGCATAGTCTAATTATTGTATGGAAATTAATTTGTTACATAAAATTGGCAAATTAGAACTTACATAACCCAAAATTAATGCGAACTTTCTTTGAAAGAAAAACACCAACGCTAATAATTTGGTTTGCTAATGGGGTTTAAAGCCTGTCGACTACACGAGGGCCATTAAAGCTGCACCGAGATTGTTCAATATATTTATAGATGGAGTTGTAAGAGAAGTGAATGCGAGGGTCTTGGCAAGAGATGTGGAGTTAAAAGATAAAGAATCACACACAAAGTGGGAGTTGTCACAGTTGCTTTTTGCTTATGACACGGTGCTTTTGGGAGATTCTGAAGAGAAGTTGCAGAGATTGGTGGATGAATTTGGTAGGGTGTGCAAAAGAAGAAAATTAAAAGTGAATATAGGAAAGAGTAAGGTTATGAGGAAAACAAAAAGATTAGGTGACGAAAGATTGGATATCAAATTGGAAGGAGAGAGTATGGAGGAGGTGAATGTATTCAGATATTTGGGAGTGAACGTGTCAGCAGATGGGTCTATGAAAGACGAGGTGAATCATAGAATTGATGAGGGGAAAAGGGTGAGTGGTGCACTTAGGAGTCTGAGGAGACAAAGAACTTTGTTCTTGGAAGCAAAGAGAGAAATGTATGTGAGTATATTTATACCAACACTCCTATATGGGTGTGAAGCATGGGTGATGAATGTTTCAACGAGGAGAAGGCTGGAAGCAGTGAAGATATCAGATCTGAGGGCAATGTGTGGTGTGAATATAATGCAGAGAATTCGTAGGTTGGAAATTAGAAGGTGTGGGACTACCAAAACTATTGTCCAGAGAGCTGAGGAGGGGTTGTTGAGGTGGTTCAGACATGTAGAGAGAATGGAACAAAACAGAATGACTTCGAGAGTGTATAAATCTGTAGTGGAGGGAAGGCGGGGTAGGGGTCGGCCTAGAAAGGGTTGGAGGAGGGGATAAAGGAGGTTTTGCGTGCGAGGGGCTTGGACTTCCAGCAGGCATGCGTGAGCGTGTTTGATAGGAGTGAATGGAGACAAATGGTTTTTAATACTTGACGTGCTGTTGGAGTGTGAGCAAAGTAACATTTATGAAGGGGTTCAGGGAAACCGGCAGGCCGGACTTGAGTCCTGGAGATGGGAAGTACAGTGCCTGCACTCTGAAGGAGGGGTGTTAATGTTGCAGTTTAAAAACTGTAGTGTAAAGCACCCTTCTGGCAAGACAGTGATGGAGTGAATGATGGTGAAAGTTTTTCTTTTTCGGGCCACCCTGCCTTGGTGGGAATCGGCCAGTGTGATGATAATAATAATAATAATAATAATAATAATAATAATAATAATAATAATAATATCCGTTTCACCACTAAACTAGAATACTTCAATCCCTAAAATATGAATTAAAGTGTCATCATATAAACGCCCATAGAAATACATTCCTCAAAATACATGTATATATCCCTTGTTAATAAGATGAAACACACCACAAGAGGCAATTTCCAGTTATTCCACGGAATATAACAAGTCCAAATTTATGTTAGCAAATTTAGACCTACACAGCCTAAACCCGAAAGGTATGAGCTTTACAAAAAAACATCAGTCATTAAAGACTGAAGTCGTTTAAAAGAGTCATACTCAAGTTGTGATGAATGGTTTGAAAAACCGACAAGTTGAAGATTGAGACACTTATGCAGATTCCCATATGCTGCATAAGTGTCTCAATCTTCATACTCAAGTTATTTTGCAGAATATAATGAACTGTTTAATAAACACAGTTTGGCTCCCAAAGATAAGATAAGATTTCGTTCGGATTTTTAACCCCGGAGGGTTAGCCACCCAGGATAACCCAAGAAAGTCAGTGCGTCATCGAGGACTGTCTAACTTATTTCCATTGTGGTCCTTAATGTTATCCCCCAGGATGCGACCCACACCAGTCGACTAACACCCAGGTACCTATTTGCTGCTAGGTGAACAGGACAACAGGTGTAAGGAAACGTGTCGAAATGTTTCCACCCGCCGGGAATCGAACCCGGGCCCTCCGTGTGTGAAGCGGGAGCTTTAGCCACGAGGCCACCGGGCCACGCCCGGTAACAATCCCAATCCTTTTCTAAGTGAGATACACCACTGTTGGAAGTTTGAAGCCATTCAGACAAGGCATTCTAAAGTTATCGCATGGAAACACAATAAAAAATGGCTTTATACAACAGACAAAAGGAAACCTGTCCATCCCAATAATTCCATGAACCATTCCCTAGTTACAGTAAACCAGCGCTGAAAATTTCAAGCCGATCGAATCAGGCGTTCTCAAGTTATAAGCGAAAACCTAAAGGATTTTTTTATCCACTTCAAGGTTTTCCTTCGGGAATACCGAAGAAAAAAAAACCCAAGATGAAACAGTTAGTTACTGACCCTTTGAAGCAGAGCGCCTCCGGCTCCAAAATAAGCATTTTCCGTGCTCCAGCCATGACTTTTGAGGTGCTCTAATATACCCCCTGCAACGGAAAATTGATTCGCATTACTAGACTGATATATTCATATTACTCGTCTTCACAATTTAAGAATGAAATGCATGTCTTCGTCTCTAACAACAAAACACTTTCGTTTTCAGTAGTGGCACAATGGAAAGAAAACGTTAAGCAGCAGGAGGCAGCACTGCCTCATCTATAGAAAATTATAAAAAATATATATTTATAGCAGTAAAATGCAGTCTTTTACTGCATTTGTGTCTATATCTATCGTGTCGATATATTATGAAATTTCTCTCCATAACTACATTAGGATAACCCAAATGCCACAGTGTGATTTATTTCCAGAGTTTCCCTTCCATACGACTCAAAAGAACCGATAATTATATAGTTCATTATATATTACCGCGTAGTTCAAGTGAGTTTCCTGTCATTCTACAGGGTGGCCCAAATGTATGGACACTGGACACACTTCCTTGGGTCTGGACACACAGGACATCCTTGGAGCTGGATATTCCTTGAGAAACCTTCAGAAAGATTTAAAAAACCCAGAAGTGTGTGTCCTCACATTTGCGTCATCCTGTATATATTCTAAAATATATATACTTATGCACCCAGTAAAAACTATGTGAGCTAACTTACAGAGTGTCTTGTGATTAATTCCATCAGCGTGAATGACCCTGAGGTAAGGAGGAAGAGTTTTGTAGCCCTTAGAGTTGATGTCTGTGCCGTATGCCGAACCCAGGATCTCTAGGCACTGAAGAAGGAACGGGAGACAGGGGGAAGAAAGTAAACATTTAAATATTATTGTGATGTTTAAACAACTGAATTACAAAGATAGGCGAGGCTCAAGTAATGGTTTATATATTCGTCTCTACTAAACATATTACTCAAGAAAATTTGCATACTTTAAATAGCTTCAAATATTCAGATATCTCCAGTCTCACTTGATTACCTACACCTTGTATTGTCTATGGAACAGGTACACAGTATTTTTCATGATATACAAATTTCAAAGTCCTAACATACCCAGTCAACGTTATAAAACATTCACAATTTTCTACTAAGTGTCTTAACATTTATATAATAATTAGCCTCATTATTATAAATGGCTTATAATAAGGTCTAGCAAAGATGATTTATTAATTAGCTTAGTTAGATAATTAGAGTACATATAGGTAATTTGTATAACTAGTTTATTAATTACATTATATAATTAATATTCATTCATCGAAAACATTGAAATCCATCAGAAGTCCCCATTTATGTACGCATATTTTAGAAACTAGTTAGGCAAAAATGACCTATGTGTTCAAGCAGGATTTTTTCAGTCACCCATAAGGCTAGGAACATAATTATACAGTAAGGTATAATGAACCTTAAGGACCACCGTCTTGGGTTCCCCACTGTCTGGCCTGAGATAGATGCAGCCTCCCTTCCTGCCTCGTTCCAGTACCAGTTCCCGCAGCTCACCGCACCACATATCTTCAAGACACTTCCAGATATCGTAGGAGTCACACACGCAGCCAGCATCACCTTGCAGTACAAGGCAGAGTCATCACACTGTATTACCGTTACCATTAATTAATATTGCCATTATTATACTCAGGGATGCACTAAACCTGCATCATGAAGCGCATGGGGTTTGATCACACTGAGGAATATTTAAGCAGTTTATTTCAGTAGCATTTATTACCAATTACACGGTTGACATTGAACATCGAGCAGCTAGAACGAATCCTAGGCTCCAAAGACAGTTTTTTTTTAGCTAGCCTAATTACTAAGCACTTTGCGGGTACCCTAGATCGCAGACACCTAGCAAATAATTTTACATATCTTGGTTTTAAATTAAATAAATCCCAGAGGATGAGCTGCTTCTCCTATCTAAATTGACAACAGCTAGTCTTAAGTCTTACTGAGCCTAGCTCCTACAACAGCTAGTCTCAGTCTTACTGAGCCTAGCTCCTACAACAGCTAGTCTCAGTCTTACTGAGCCTAGCTTCTACAACAGCTAGTCTCAGTCTTACTGAGCCTAGCTCCTACAACAGCTAGTCTCAGTCTTACTGAGCCTAGCTTCTACAACAGCTAGTCTCAGTCTTACTGAGCCTAGCTCCTACAACAGCTAGTCTCAGTCTTACTGAGCCTAGCTCCTACAACAGCTAGTCTCAGTCTTACTGAGCCTAGCTTCTACAACAGCTAGTCTCAGTCTTACTGAGCCTAGCTTCTACAACAGCTAGTCTCAGTCTTACTGAGCCTAGCTCCTACAACAGCTAGTCTCAGTCTTACTGAGCCTAGCTCCTACAACAGGTAGTCTCAGTCTTACTGAGCCTAGCTCCTACAACAGCTAGTCTCAGTCTTACTGAGCCTAGTTCCTACAACAGCTAGTCTCAGTCTTACTGAGCCTAGCTCCTACAACAGCTAGTCTCAGTCTTACTGAGCCTAGTTCCTACAACAGCTAGTCTCAGTCTTACTGAGCCTAGCTCCTACAACAGCTAGTCTCAGTCTTACTGAGCCTAGCTTCTACAACAGCTAGTCTCAGTCTTACTGAGCCTAGCTCCTACAACAGCTAGTCTCAGTCTTACTGAGCCTAGCTTCTACAACAGCTAGTCTCAGTCTTACTGAGCCTAGCTTCTACAACAGCTAGTCTCAGTCTTACTGAGCCTAGCTTCCACAACAGCTAGTCTCAGTCTTACTGAGCCTAGCTTCTACAACAGCTAGTCTCAGTCTTACTGAGCCTAGCTTCTACAACAGCTAGTCTCAGTCTTACTGAGCCTAGCTTCCACAACAGCTAGTCTCAGTCTTACTGAGCCTAGCTTCTACAACAGCTAGTCTCAGTCTTACTGAGCCTAGCTTCCACAACAGCTAGTCTCAGTCTTACTGAGCCTAGCTTCTACAACAGCTAGTCTCAGTCTTACTGAGCCTAGCTTCTACAACAGCTAGTCTCAGTCTTACTGAGCCTAGCTTCCACAACAGCTAGTCTCAGTCTTACTGAGCCTAGCTTCTACAACAGCTAGTCTCAGTCTTACTGAGCCTAGCTTCCACAACAGCTAGTCTCAGTCTTACTGAGCCTAGCTCCTACAACAGCTAGTCTCAGTCTTACTGAGCCTAGCTTCTACAACAGCTAGTCTCAGTCTTACTGAGCCTAGCTTCCACAACATTATTATTATTATAATCAAAAAGAAGCGCTAAGCCACAAGGGCTATACAGCTGCTTCCACAACAGCAAGCCTTGATTCTGGACACATTACATTCATCGGGAGCAAATTTTTTATTAAAAGACAGAGCGCTATGGTCAATAAGTCACTCAGTGGTCCGTTCAATAAATAGGTACATATATACATACTACATATTGAGAATGAGAAGGCTAGGTTAGGTAAGGTTTGTCAGGAAACAGGACAAGTGTTTCCTGACGCGGGTCTTAGTCATGTAATGACCAGCAGCTGGAGCTTTTGGTCATCTGACCGAGGCCTTCCACTTCAGAAAGAGAAGCTAAGACTAGAATTTATCCAAAATAAAAATAATCACAGGATAATAGAGATTCGGTTTTATGCTCAAGTTAGGAAACTCTGATAATAGGTTCCATGTAGTACTTGTAGAAATAAATATTATTATTGTTATCACTTTGTCTTAGACGTTTCGGTCGGTCTCGGATATTATTAGTTAGCGATAGATTTACTGGGGACCCTCATCCTCAGAGAAGACAATAAACGTACCTCGGGGAAAACTCAATGTTCTCCCAGGAGCTGTTTGAATATTTTCTTCTCCTACCACCCCTATAATTTATATTATATGTGTACCTTATTAATAGACAGAACACATTGATAGAAAACACAAACATGAGTACATTGGTACAATATATCAAAGGTTATGAATCTCCTCCAGCCCCATCGAAGCTGAACGCGAGCCCAGTATGCAGCATGCATTTCCCCTCTGGACTGCCATCCTGAGGCGCTGGAACATGAAAGTGACTGCCCTTGGGTTCCTGGTGGTGTCGATGAGTCTGGTACCCAATTCTTTAAAGAAACGTGTGGCATGTTTTCCCCATGATCCCAAGGTCTCTGATCTCACTGGGACAAATTGATACTGTTGGCTTATGTCCCTGTACTTGCTGATCTTGTACTCCTCCCTGTGGTCAGCAGCTTCTCCCTGTCGCCCGACACTGTGATGGATATAGGTGTCAGCCATTGTGGACACACAGGTATAGTCCCATGCTAAGAGCTTGCCATTCTTCCAAGGATAGATGGTGATCCCATCAGTGCGGTTTGTTGGGTTGTGGGTATCGTTGGCTGCTAGTGATCGGGGCTCCCTCTCGGCTGGGCATCCAGCCGTAGCAAGGGTTCTCTTTATGATGTCGTTGACCTCATTGTGTCTTGCATGCCAGCCCTTGGTTTTGGAACAGTTAAGACCATGTAGACCATATTGGTCGGCTTGCGCATCGCCGCAAATACACGTATATTCCGTGTGAATTTGGGCAGCAAGGCGCAGAACCACTGCAGTACGGAGGGTCTTAGGGTCCAGGAGCGTTCCCATTGCCGATATGGGAACTGTTTGGAGGAAGTCCCCGGAGTGATGTGCACTCACAGCTTGGAGATGGGCAATCTCCCTGTCTGATGTTGCAGCCCTGAGCATGTTTGCAAGCACCTTTTCGGCGATGGGGCCATCCCAGCTTGACTGTTTGTGAGCCAGTGCTGCACTAGGGTTTGGTGCTGGAGCAGCAAGTCTCCCATTCAGTGATGGCACTGGCAGAGCTAGGGTCCTGTATTCCTGCTGAGTCACTGAGGCTATCTGGAAGAATTTGTCTTATTAACTCGTTTGATGCTATGGAAGAGGATAGGAAAGTTGGTAGAGCAATCTGAGAGGATCTGCGTACTCCCAGGCCCCGAAGCCTGACCGGAAATGAGGCTTGCAACCACTGTCCATCTTCAAGGGAAAGATTCAATACACTCTCTAGCATGGTCTTAAGGGAGAGAGTCATATTCCTTGAGTTTTGGACTGCTGAAGGCTGGGGAGCATCTCAGAAAGTAGGTAAGTTTTGGGACTGACAGGCACCTGGTGAGTAGGTAGAAGGCATCATGTGTATCAGTGTCTTTCATCCTGCCTTCCATCGTCCGGAGGTCTGAGACTTTTTTTTTCTATGATCAGATATATGGCACTGGACCCAAGAGGAGTGCCAAGGAGAGTGCTATTGGCCGGATCAATGGCTCGTCTCCTGGTAAAACAGCTCTAATATTCTGGATCATCTGTCGATATATATATATATATATATATATATATATATATATATATACATATATATATATATATATATATATATATATATATATATATATATATATATATATATATATATATATATATATATATATATATTTATATATGTCGTGCCAAATAGGCAGAACTTTTTTTTTTTTTTTCCGCCGGTATTCTCCCGGCCCGGGTCTTTTCCAAGTAGTGGTGACCCGGCCTTGGCTCCCTATCTGGGGAGTGTCTCGAGACTTAAGTCTCCCATGGGAGGAGGTACAAGTATCTCCTCATCTTTGGGACCAAGTGTCCCCAGGCCTAGCCACATTCCCCGCCCTCACGGGGCTCGTAGGGAGAAGCTAGGCCTCTGGTCTGCCATCTACCCCGCCTCAAAGGGGCTCGTGGGGATGGCAGTCTTATGAGCTGCAGATGGTAGCAAGCTCAGGCCTCTTGTAGGCAGAACTTGCGATCTTGGCTTAAATAGCAACGCTCATCTTGCCATATAGGACAAGTGAAAATTTGTGTATGCAATAATTTCGCCAAAATCATTCTGAACCTAACGAAAAAAAATATATTTAACTGTGTTTGTTTAGTATTAAATTATTGTAAACGTATTTAAAATATATTTAGTTGGGTTAGGCTAAAATAAATTGCTTTTGTTATAATAAGGTTAGGTAAGTTTTCTAAGATTCTTTTGGTGCAAAATTAAAATTTTTTACATTAACATTAATGAAAAAAATACATCTTTAAACGTATAAAAGAAAATTTCAAAAAGGACTCAATTTTAAATGAGTTCTTGCTAATTGACCAGTTTTACATATTCGGCACGACATATATATATATATATATATATATATAATATACATATATATATAATTATATATATAATATACATATATATATAATATACATATATATATATATATATATATATATATATATGAACAAATAAGTTAAAATATTGTGGTAAGAACATTTCACAACTAAGACAAAAAAAACTGCAAGAGAAAACCCATACCAGGTTTCGGTCCATCTTGAACCTGTATCAATCGCCAACTAATATTGTCCAAGACCGACCGAAACATCTAGTTTGTAATTTACAATTTTTTTTAACTCTCTTAAATTTCTCACCTTCAGAGTAGGTGTGGAGCATGTGCCTGTGAGAGTCTAGTTCTCTCTCCCTGCCCCAGGATATAATGGTGGAATGCTCGGAAGATGGAGTCGAAAATCCTGCCACTGTCTTCAAGTGGTAGTATTTTCTTAACATGGACGTCCCGGCTACAGTGTCTGATGACTGAGGACGAACAAGACATCTTTCTGGTTTTAACAATGGAAAGGTTGACCCCAAATAACCCAAGAAAGCCAAATAATATGACTTATCGCTGAGATCCTCCAGTCGAATACAATTGAGTGATTATGGAACATTCAACATTGCAGTATTTATAAAAAAATGTATGTAAGATCTCACATAAGTGTGAATGTGTATAGTGTACATTTTTCAACGTGTAATTAAAAATCTTGACGAATCTGATATATACATATATATCCTATTTAAAAAATGAAGACAAAATTCATGTTTTTGTGAATGTTTTTCATTTGTTTATACTACTCCTAAATTATAAAAGTTAACCATAAAAAGAAGATAAAATTCGTTAATCGAGATCGTTGTCTTGTTTTGAAGTTCATCTTACTGGAACAAATAAATCCAAAGATGAATACATTGGATAAACACATTAGATGGTTTCATTTTGAGCAAAAAAATAGGTCTCATACCAAAGTTTTTCAGGATAAGGTATGTCTAATTTAACCCTCAGAACAATAAAGTTGTCAGAGAACATCAATAAAAGACAAACTAAACATTACTGACCTATTTTATTCTTTTCAGGTGGATTCATTTGTGTTATTGACCAGTGTTTCTATTATTATTATTTTTTTAATCTGCATTTCAATTTGAAGAACAATTACACTGCCATTTAGGTAATGTTAGGTTAAGTAAGGTTTGTCAGGAAACAGGACAAGTGTTTCCTGACGCAGATCTTAGTCATATGATGACCTGCAGCTGGAGTTTTTGGTCATCTGACCGAGGCCTTCCACTGGCTTACCCCTCCACCCCTTTAAAAATTATGGCTATAATTATAACCATTAAGAAATAATACTTACTTTGAAACTGATCATGTGCGCTGCGCCACCCAGCGCCGCTGACTCTACGGATGACACGCCTCTGTACCCCGTATCATGAAGCTGTGTACATATCTCAATGTTATTTTACTCATGATCACTTCATTCTGCATGTTATGCTGAGAACACCTCGACTCTCTTGGATAGGTATGTTAAACTGTGATGTTCATGTTACTGAATTTGCTAATTATGTAACTAGTTTATTGCTCCAGGTAATGCCATTATTCATGTAAACAGTAATTAGTACTATGACCTACTTAAATAGCATGTTGGGGCTTAGTTCCTGGACTCATTATATACCTACATAATTTTAACTATCATTCACAAAATGGATATGGGATGTTTAATGCAATTCTCAAATCAATTTCACTTAATTTGGTTAGGTTAGGTTCGTCAGGAAACAGGATGACGACTCGCCGTTGGAGCTTTTGGTCATCTGACCGAGGCCTTCCGCTGGCTTACCGGTCCACCCCTTTAAAAATTAAGGTTTTAAGTAGATTGGTATTATATAAAACTTTTTGGTTAGATTGATGTAGGTTAGATAAATACATGAATGGGAGGGGTTGGGTGTGAGTAAGACCTACCTAGGATGGGCAAGTAACCTAACTGATGAGCAAGACACGTGTAACACAAGAGATCTCACCGAGAAGACAAGGTTGTTGGTGTTGTCGTGGGTGAGGTTCATGTAGTGGTGGATGATGTGCTTGCAGAAGCGAGAGTTAGTGGCCACTGTCATGGGGTACCAAGTCTGCACCAGCAATGTCTGCAACGCAAAATGTAGTACGTTTGTAAAAAACGTCGTTCTACGTTAGTGCAAACGTGAATCCAGAAGCGTGCGAATGTTAATTATCTGTTCGTTAACTTACGGTGATTTGGGGTGAAGTATACAGATAAGCTAGAAAGTACAGTTGTATATGTCTAACAACAACTGATTTGATAACGTAGACTCTGACTATCGTAGGGAGAACACCCAGGGATGAAAGAACACCACGTCAAATAGATCTAGTTGTATCAATAGTGATGGTAGTGAGAAGAGGCTGCTACATAAAAATATTACTGTTGATGTCTCAGACAGAAGCCCATGTTAACACGACCTGAAAAGGTTGATGCCTCATAGTGAGGAGAGGTGGATATATATATAAAAAAAATGCTATTGATGTCTCAGACAGTACCGCATTTAACATGACCTGAAAATGTTGATGCCTCTTCATTGTGACCACTAAATTAATTTTCAATACTGACGGCAGCCTGGAGGTAAGCCCAGCCTGGCTTGGCACTTACCTCGAAGAAGCTGGTGATCCAGGGAAGCGCCGGGTCAGTGTTTTCCACAGTAAAAAGGACATTCTTGATGGGTACCACCGTGCCCTCGGGCACTGCCCGCACACGCAGGGGCAGCCGACCACCGTGACGCTGCTCATGCAACACAAAACTTGTATTATAGAGAAAAATAAAACAAAATTGATAAACACGGGTGCGTTTAGAATCTATTGTGTACTAAATTACTGTACGTGTGAGAAGGCCTACTGCTGTGATTTATGTAATTCTGAGCAAGGAGTGAAGACTCGATTCTCCGTCTTCTTATCGCCAGGTAAGCATAGTTCAAAATTTCGTAACCGACATAATTCACAAACTCAGAAATTAGAAATTTGTGAGTTTGTTTGAGCACAAAGATGTAAACTAATACACAAACATATTAAACATGTAAATATAAAAACAAAGGATCAAAGTTATTGGGGAGGGAAAGAAAGGAGTTTTGTTAGACCTCTTGTGCTCACTTGTGCAGCACGTCTCGCCCTACTAGTAGGTGTAGAACGTCTCGCCCTACTAAGAGTCACTTGTTTATCCTGATTCTCACATGCTGTAGCTTAATGTAATTGTTAATGAATGGATTACAATTGCATTTATGGGGAAACACAAGATTCATAAGAGTAATGAAAACTAGAAAAATGGCAACTCAAAGTTTGATGTGTTGGTAAAGTATTGATCCCTCTGTTTCATTTATAACTAACCCACAAATTTGAAAGAGAAACCAGACAACGTTCGGTTCCTCCATGATCATATGTCACGAGTGGACCTTGTCTGATTTGTAATTCCAACTGGTAATTATAATTAATTCATGTTAAGCGCTAAACCTATATGGGTCATTCAGGGCAAGACGTGGTGGAGGCTTGATCCTCCGTTTGCTGAGCGCCAGACAGACGCGCTTCCTATTAGTTTATTCTCTATAAGGATTACAATGCTGAGTTTACAGAAATTTGGTTATTGTTTGGTTTAACATGTAGTAAAATTGAGATTACAGAGTGTACCACTAGAACGCTTAGCATGGCTAGGCATTTCGGGCATACTTAGTTTTATTCTTAAATGTAAAATATTACAAATTATGAAGTAAGTTGGTATTATGGCTAAGTGACTAAATACTATTTTGTGAGTTTAGCAGTGTGAATGCTTTTGTTTTGGCAGAGTATATAGTTTCAGTATTGGAGTATCACAGGATTCATTATATTAAGACTGAGATTAATATTTCTGTTTATGGTCAAATGAGTGTGCGAGTGTAAGTGTGAACCACCAGGTGGTATTCGTGAAGTTAGTTTACGGGGTGTATCAGGGAGATAGTACTCGCCTAGATTGGGTTAGTAAACTGTTGTAAATTGTTCCAGCCACGGCAATGCGATTTCTCTTTATTTCTTCTATTTGTGACTGGTGTTCCATGCACAAGTGGGTGAAATATATTATGTCAACATTTTCTGGTGGAAAAAATTAAAGAAAACGTAAAATTGATATAGGGAGAAACCCAGAATACAGTTCAGGTGATGAGAATACCAGGGTTTCTAAATATTAAATCCCTTCGGCATTTCTCACCTCCAGGAGATAGTTCCAGCCTTCCTCGTTGAAAACGTCGTCCCTCTTGAAGACAGTGTTGATCACTTCCTTGGCCTCCTGGATCATGGCTCTTGTCAACACGGGGCCGCACAGCCATCTCTTCAATATGTACTGCAGCCCGAAGAATACCGTATACGGAAACCTGACGGCGAAACGCACGTAGGTACATAAATATCACAGAAACGCTGCAGTAGATCTCCTGGTTCATACTAGACAGTTCTTAGCCGACACATTCCCAAGTAACCCACAAATTGGAAATGAAAACCAGAGGGCATTTTGCTACATCCATGACCATTATCAAGTCATTGGTGTCTTGATAGTAGTCCAAGACTGATCGAAATATCGACTAGTTTTCATTTCCCTGAAACCATTCACGAGTCAGAGTCAATTACAGCTGGTGAAGCCGATGCTGGACTTTTATTCACAACACTGACTACATCCCTGCAAACATTTTAAACATCGTCACTCCTAAGTTAGTTCTAGCACTGGATAGCACCAAGATGGCAGTCCGCAGTGCATATACATCCTTTCACAAGTGCCTTCAAGTCATGATCCAACTGAACTCTCCGCCAACGAGACACCATTTTTCGGAGAAAAGGTTGCTGCACCGATAAACGGATATTTTTCTTCCAAGATACTTATCATCGTGCACAGGGAAGACAAGTTGCTTCCCGACCTCACTGGTCAAGGTAGAGTGGACCGATTTCCTATCCTTGTCTCAACTTTCTTTCAAGACACAAAAACAATTGGCAGGGGCAGTTGTTCAGTGTACAGAGCAATGAGGGATTGAAGATCAAGCGTGAGGGATATCCTTCGACATAACAGAACAACTCAAAGTTGTTTTCTGTTATATAATTTGTTACGATTTTCCGCCTACGTACATACATAGTGGCATATCATGTCAACAGTATTGTGGAAAATACTGTATATATTTTCCAGAAATTAAGTATTTATATGTAAATAGATGGCCATACTGTATTTAATAATATTTATGTCATAGAAAACGGAAAGCCTGCGTCTGCGCAGACGAGACTCGCCATCTTGGTTTTGAATTGGATACAACGTTGGTGTAATGGGAAGAATTTTTCGTGCTCTTGAGGTTAAAATTGTGTTGACACTTCTCAAATAGGAGGCGAAATTGGTGGATGTGCATTCCTGCATAACTTGAGATATCAGACGACTGGACAAGACAGCTCCAGGAACCTCAGATAAGCTCTCTAGATTTGTGTGTAATTCTGGCCAGCATTATTTTCATAGATTTAGTTAGAGTGAGGTTTTCTGAGTATGATATACATTAATCTCCAGTCAAATTGGTGAGTGATGTTAAGATATATTTTCCTTCTGTTATGTAATTGTGTATATATGTAACCATTTATTATTTTTAATATACAGTCCACAAATTTATATATTTACCAGTATTCCTGATGTATGTATATTTCATTTAATTAATAGGTCCAGAGCAACTTGTGGTTATGAAAGTGGTAGGTATCGAAGGGGGACATTTTTGCGACCTAGGTGTCCGAAATTCCTACTTGTCTATGTAACATTGATAAATAATAATTATCTTTGTTATCATTTACTGTTATGTACACAATTAGTTACATTCAGATAAATGCAATTTTCCACAAGTATGTTAAGTGGGATACCGTAACCTAGTGTCACGTCAAACATGATGGTTGAGTTTGTCTTTATAGGTCAGTGACGCTGACCTGTGACGCTGGCCTGTGACGCTGACCTGTGACGCTGACCTGTGACGCTGACCTGTGGAAGTTTATACCCCAGCACCGCCGGAGGGCATGGGGCACTTACGATGCATCATGTAGTCATCAAGGAGACAAATTGTGCTGACAGACGACACATCATTTTTTTTAATAAACTCAGACACATAAGTTATGAATGAAGAGGCGGGACCAGGAGCTGAGTCTCGACCCGTGCAATCACAATTAGGTGAGTACAATCTGGAGAGTGATGCAGTGGAGTAAGTATCCATACATAGCTTTAAGAAGAGGTTCGACAAAGCTCATAGAGAAGAGAGAATGGACCTAGTAGCGACCAGCGAAGAGTTGGGGCCAGGAGCTATGAATCGACCCCTGCAACCACAAATAGGTGAGTACATTCACACTTTACAGGTCACAGAACGGATAGGGATCGAACCTATGGTAAGCTAGTCCTAAAACCCGCAGACCAGCATGTACCAGTTGTTAAGAACATTGTTTTGTGAGTTTTATTACTTGCCAGCCATGGGTTCAAGCCCCTCCCGTTCTGTAATTTATTTGCAATCGTGTTATTACGATTTCGTGAGTCGTTTTTCCTTACACTTGCTATCCCTGTTCACCTAGCAGTATGTAGGTACCTGGGTGTTATCACCTCACACCTGCTATCCCTGTTCACCAAGCAGTAAGTAGGTATTTGGTTGTTAATCACTTTACACCTGCTATCCCTGTTCACCAAGCAGTAAGTAGGTACCTGGGTGTTAGTTGACTGGTGTGGGTCACATCCTGGGAAACATGTCTGAAGGACAACAATGAAAACAGACAGTCCTCGATGACGCACTGACTTTCTTGGGTTATCCAGGGCGGCTAAAACTTCCCCCGGGTTAAAAACCCGAAAAAAATCTTATCTTACAGAACTGGATGCGCTTTGTACTCACTTGCCGCCTCTGGACTCAAAGTAAGCGTAGAGAGTAGTTGTACCAGGAGGATAAATTTTGTAGTGACACGACTGCAAGAAAAAAGAAAGTATTTTTTTTTATTTTTTTTTTTTTTGCAAAAGCAATATTAAATTTGACCCTGCAGGATTATTAATAATTAAATGGATATTTAGACATTAGCACAAAATAATGGTTAACTAGCCTCGTATAGTTTATATTTGGCAGGATTTTAAGTATCAATTTCAAAATATTTACTCAATGCAAATCTTCATCAGTGAAGGTGAAATTTTATCATTATTCTGTACGTAAGTCAACAAAAATAATATACATCATTAGTTGACGACAGTGAGTACTTAAGAACATAAAAACATAAGAAAGGAGGAACACTGCAGCAGGCCTGCTGGCCCATACTAGGCAGGTCCTTTACAATTCATGTTAATTAATTATTTAACAAAATATAACATCATAAATTCTTTCAAGTCATTAAGTATAAATTGTGGTATGGTTGTGTCAGAAGCCAGACACAGGTATGGTAGGATTTTAGACAGTGGAATCAAATTGCACCTGTGGATTACATCTCACATTGGTTTTCAGATGCATGAATGGATTGGCCAAGTTATATACTTTCAAAGAGTGAGCAATTACAATCTTGGGTTGCTGAGGGAGACTGACACTTGTCAGTCCATCTATTATCATTCTATCATGCAGGAGGAGCCACATGTCTATGGAGCATCCAACAAAATAAACAGACTCTTGGATGTCTCTGCCGCTCGGCTCTGGCTGGGTTACCTCACCAACTAAAGTTGGTTAGGTAACCTAACCAGACAGGGCATAAACTGGCTTTTGTTGACATTTCCAATCTATACTAACACCGGGATTATCTATGCTACATCTGCTTACCTTATAACAGTCTGCCAGAAGGATAATATTGTCTACAGGTGGGGAGGACATGTCTGCTTCCCTTATGTGTAGCTCAATGAGGAAGGTACCCAAGGATGCCACAAGTGACCCTCACACTGCCAAGGATCGCATGATACTGCACTTGTATCTTTATCCATCTATTATGAGTTTCTATATTTTTCGTTATCACTCATTAGCGGTGGTAATTTATTTGTTATGCATTATCATAGTGCATCTGTTCGTTGTGGTGTAACTTTAATATCCCTGTTGTGTGAAGGGTTAATATGTAAAAATATATATAACGTACGCCCGCCAGCACATAATCGGGATAATATGCTTAGCATCAGTGTCCTTATGTCTTGTCACTTGGACCAGTGTAACGAATATGTTTTATTGACATGGTCATGTGACTACATTTGTAACCAAATTATTACTACTGTAACTTGCTCAGTAACCAGGACTTTGAATCTCCATTCAGGGACACGTGACGTCCAAGGTCCTCAGTGGAAATAAGTCACTTATTTTATTATTATTATTATTATTAAAGATTAGCCGGTATTCTCCCGGCCCGGGCCTTTTCCAAGTGGTGGCCCGGCCTTGGCTCCCTCTTTAGGGAGTGTCTGAGACCGAAGTCTCACATGGGAGGAGGCACAAGTACCTCCTCATCTTTGGGACCAACTGTCCCCAGGCCTAGCCACAAGCTAGGCCTCTCTGGTCTGTCATCCCCGCCCCAAGGGGGCAAATGGGAATGACAGTCTTATGAGCTAAAGGCTCGGGCTCAGGCACCTTCCCTACCCTAGAAGGGTTAGGCATGGTATCGATGAATAAGTCACTTTGACTTTCTTGACTTATCCTAGGTAATCTATACATATACTGCTATGTATGAAAATTTATGTAACTGTATTTATGTGTACCTGACTATACTTACTTACTTATGTACTCAAGTTTGACAACCTCCCACGTGAAACATGTAAGTTGTATAAAAGCCTGTCCGTCTAATACTACTATTAACGATTATCATGTCTAGTCTCGGAGCTGCGTAGTAAGTTTGCCTCTATCACTTCCTCATGCAAGTCATTGTACCTTTCAACCACTCTGAGACTAGCAGTAAGTAGGTACCTGGGTGTTAGTCGACTGGTGTGGGTCGCATCCTGGGGACAAAATTAACATAATTTCCCGGAAAGTTCTGCATAACCAGGGGCTTTCTATATAGTATGTCGCTGATGTCAGTTATGGTCTGTATAATTTGTATCATGTACTTGTGTAAGTAAAGATCGTATTATTTTTATTATTGTTATTAAAACACATTTGTATCTTCGGTTTCCACCTGTCCCATTGATCCTGCCCTCTCTTACCTGGAGTTTACCTGGAGAGAGTTCCGGGGGTCAACGCCCCCGCGGCCCGGTCTGTGACCAGGCCTCATGGTGGATCAGCGCCTGATCAACCAGGCTGTTACTGCTGGCTGCACGCAATCCAACGTACGAACCACAGTCCGGTTGGTCAGGTACCGACTTTAGGTGCCTGTCCAGTGCCTGCTTGAAGACAGCCAGGGGTCTATTGGTAATCCCCCTTATGTGTGCTGGGAGGCAGTGTGCGTACCTGCGACTTATGTGTAGTGATCGTGTGTAGCTATTAATCTTGCCCTTCTCTCCGCCAAGGTCGTTGGGTTCAGTTCTTCAGTGTTAATAAACACTTCGCCTGTTGCGTGTGTGTACTCATCTGTTTGTGGATCCTCTTAGCTGGTCGCTACGTGTGTACTCATCTGTTTGTGGATCCTCTTAGCTGGTCGCTACGTGTGTACTCATCTGTTTGTGGATCCTCTTAGCTGGTCGCTACGTGTGTACTCATCTGTTTGTGGATCCTCAGGCTGGTCGCATTGTACTATCTGTTTGTGGATCCTCTTGCTGGTCGCTAGTGTACTCATCTGTTTGTGGATCCTCTTAGCTGGTCGCTACGTGTGCACTCATCTGTTTGTGGATCCTCTTAGCCTGGTACTGTTGACATCTGTTTTGGTCCTCTTAGCTGGTCGCTACGTGTGTACTCATCTGTTTGTGGATCCTCTTAGCTGGTCGCTACGTGTGTACTCATCTGTTTGTGGATCCTCTTAGCTGGTCGCTACGTGTGTACTCATCTGTTTGTGGATCCTCTTAGCTGGTCGCTACTAAGTCCACTCTCTCCCTGCTCCATGAGCTTTATGGTATATCTTCTTAAAGCTATGATGTATGGATCCTGCCTCCACTACATCACTCTCCAGATTGTTCCGCTTCCTGACAACTCTATGACTGAAGAAATACTTCCTAACATCCCTGTGACTCATCTGAGTTTTCAACTTCCAGTTGTGACCCCTTGTTACTGTGTCCCATCTCCTGGAGTTTACCTGGAGAGAGTTACGAGGGCCAACGCCCCCGCGGCCCGGTCTGTGACTAGGCCTCCTGGTGGATCAGAGCCCCTTAGCTCCGGGACTAGTTTTCTTGCAAACCTTTGCAGTTCTCTAATTTCTTAACGTGCTTGACCAGGTGTGGTTTCCATACTGGTGCTGCATGCACCAACGTGGGCCCGACGTACACAGTGTTCAGAGTCTTGAATGGTTCCTTACTCAAGTGTCGAAACCCTATTCTTAGCAGTTTTTGGTTGACGTGCTCCTCAGGAGATGTGCTCGGTGTTATATTCACTCCAAGATCCTTTTTTTCTTGAATGAGATTGGCAGTCTTCGGCCCCCTAGCCTGTATCTGTCTACGATCTTCATTGACCTTGCCCAGTTTTCACAACTTAGCACTTGGTGGGAGTTAAATTCCGGGAGCCAGTTGTTGGACCAGGCCTGCAGCCTGTCCAGATCCCTTTGTAGTCCTGTCTGATTTTCATCCACTTGAATTCTCCGTATTAGCTTCACGTCGTCTGTTAAGAGGGATACCTCTGAATTTATCCCTTCCGTTATATCGATCCCAGATCCCTTTGTAGTCCTGTCTGATTTTCATCCACTTGAATTCTCCGTATTAGCTTCACGTCGTCTGTTAAGAGGGATACCTCTGAATTTATCCCTTCCGTTATATCGATCCCAGATCCCTTTGTAGTCCTGTCTGATTTTCATCCACTTGAATTCTCCGTATTAGCTTCACGTCGTCTGTTAAGAGGGATACCTCTGAATTTATCCCTTCCGTTATATCGATCACATATACCAGAAACAGCACCAGCCCTAGGACGGACCTTTGTAAAACCCCGCTCGTTACAGGCGCCCACTCTGACACCTCGTCACGTAGAGAGAGAGAGAGAGAGAGAGAGAGAGAGAGAGAGAGAGAGAGAGAGAGAGAGAGAGAGAGAGAGAGAGAGAGAGAGAGAGAGAGAGAGAGAGAGAGAGAGAGAGAGAGAGAGAGAGAGAGAGAGAGAGAGAGAGAGAGAGAGAGAGAGAGAGAGAGAGAGAGAGAGAGAGAGAGTTGTGCACTGGGTTGGCAGAGCTCTCATTTTCAATTAGCAATGAAAAGCAGTGAGGCGGGCATCCACCCTCCACGTCCTGCTCCATGCTGCACCATCACAGCCACAGCTACAGTGTAAACAACGCAAAACAACATACAAGCGCTTTATAGCCAGAATAAGCTGCCTTTTAAAACAACGATAGTTTTGCCTAACATCCTTACTCGAGTTACAGCTCCTGGCCCCGCCTCTTTACTGGCCGCTACTAGGTCACTCTTCTTGTTCCATGAGCTTTATCATTCCTCTTCTTGAAGCTATGTATGGATCCTGCCCCCACTACATCACTTCCCAGACTATCCCACTTCCTGACAACTCTTGTGACTGAAGAAATCTTCCTAACATCCTTGTGATTCATGAGTCTTCACCTTCCAAATGTGACCCTTGTTGTTGTGCCTCATCTCTGAAGCATCCTGTCTCTAATAATAATAATAATAATAATAATAATAATAATAATAATAATAATAATAATAATAATAATAATAATAATAATAATAATAAATTTATTTACTACAAGTACATGTACAAAGTATACAGACCATAGCTGACATCAATAACATACTACTATGTATAAAGCCGCTTGTCATGCAGAGCATTTCGGGCAAATTAGGTCAGTTTTGTCCCAGGATGCGACCCACACCAGTCGACTAACACCCAGGTACCTATTTTACTGATGGGTAAATATAGACAACCGGTGTACAGAAACGCCCAATGTTTCTACCCTCGCTGGGAATCGAACCCAGACCCTCAACGTGTAAAGCGAGAGCTTTAACTCTCGCTTTACACTATGCAGAGAGCATGCATAGTTCCTTTGTATAAAAGCAAAGTGATAAAAGAGAGTGCAAAAATTATAGGGGAATAAGTCTGTTGAGTATACCTGGTAAAGTGTATGGTAGAGTTATAATTGAAAGAATTAAGAGTAAGACGGAGAATAGGATAGCAGATGAACAAGGAGGCTTTAGGAAAGGTAGGGGGTGTGTGGACCAGGTGTTTACAGTGAAACATATAAGTGAACAGTATTTAGATAAGGCAAAAGAGGTTTTTGTGGCATTTATGGATTTTTAAAAGGCGTATGACAGGGTAGATATGGGGGCAATGTGGCAGATGTTGCAGGTGTATGGTATAGGAGGTAGGTTACTGAAAGCAATGAAGAGTTTTTACGAGGATAATGAGGCTCAGGTTAGAGTATGTAAAAGAGAGGGAGATTATTTCCTATTAAAAGTAGGCCTTAGACAAGGATGTGTGATGTCACCGTGGCTGTTCGATATATTTATAGATGGGGTTGTAAGAGAAGTGAATGCGAGGGTCTTGGCAAGAGGTGTGGAGTTAAAAAGATAAAGAATCAAACACAAAGTGTGAGTTGTCACAGTTGCTCTTTGCTGATGACACGGTGTTTTTGGGAGGTTCTGAAAAGAAGCTGCAGTGGTTGGTGGATGAATTTGGTAAGAAGAAAATTAAAAGAGAATATAGGAAAGAGTAAGGTGATGAGGATAACAAAAAGATTAGGTGACGAAAGATTGTATATCAGATTTGAGGGAGAGAGTATGGAGGAAGTGAATGTATTCAGATATTTGGGAGTGGACGTGTCAGCGGATGGGTCTATGAAGGATGAGGTGAATCATAGAATTAATGAGGGGAAAAGGGTGAGTGGTGCACTTAGGAATCTGTGGAGACGAAGAACTTTGTCCGTGAAAGCAAAGAGGGGAATGTATGAGAGTATAGTTGTACCAACACTCTTGTATGGGTGTGAAGCATGGGTGATGATTGTTGCAGCGAGGAGAAGGCTGGAGGCATTGAAGATGTCATGTCTGAGGGCAATGTGTGGTGTGAATATAATGCAGAGAATTTGTAGGTTGGAAATTAGGAGAAGGTGCGGGATTACCAAAACTATTATCCAGAGGGCTGAGGAGGGGTTGTCGAGATGGTTCGGACTTGTAGAGAGAATGGAACAAAACAGAATGACTTCGAGAGTGTATAAATCTGTAGTGGAGGGAAGGCGGGGAAGGGGTCGGCTTAGGAAAGGTTGGAGGGAGGGGGTAAAGGAAGTTTTGTGTGCGAGGGGCATGGACTTCCAGTAAGCGTGCGTGAGCGTATTTGATAGGAGTGAATAGAGGCAAATGGTTTTTAATACTTGACGTTATGTTGGAGTGTGAACAAAGTAACATTTATGAAGGGATTCAGGGAAACTGGCAGGCCGGACTTGAGTCCTGGAGATGGGAAGTACAGTGTCTGCACTCTGAAGGAGGGGTGTTAATGTTGCAGTTTTATAACTGTAGTGTAAAGCACCCTTCTGGCAAGACAGTGATGGAGTGAATGATGGTGAAAGTTTTTCTTTTTCGGGCCACCCTGCCTTGGTGGGAATCGGCCAGTGTGTTAATAAAACCCAATATATATATATATATATATATATATATATATATATATATATATATATATATATATATATATATATATATATATATATCCAGAACAACCACTGTGAAAAGAATAGAAAACTTCTAGCGCATTCGCAATTTCTCATTTTTTCAACGAACTGTAAAAATAAAGATCAGCAGCATAAAAATGTGCATAAAGTCTGAAACAACACATACAGTCTGTCTGGGTAGAATTTTCCGAGGGGAATGAAAGATTAATTTTAGGCATGATATACCATCCTCCAAACTTGGATTGGGAGGAAATTGTTAAGGCCACAAGGCAAGAAAACGTTATAATTCTAGGGGACTTTAACTTGACTCAGATTGATTGGAATTCATTGACTGGGAATTTCGAGTCTGAGACCTTCTTAAAGGTATTACAGGATTGTTTTTAAAGCAGTTTTTTTTACAGAACTTACAAGGGAAAATAACCTGCTTGACTTGGTTCTGGCAAACAAGGAAATCCTTGTTAAAAATTTAGAAATTACAGAGGAACTCGGCGCAAATGACCACAAATCAATTACCTTTAGCATTGAATGGAAGTATGATAGTGGGGATAATTCAATAATGGTCCTCGATTTTCACTTAGCAGATTGCAATGGTTGTGGAAAATACTGTATATATTTTCCAGAAATTCAGTATTTATATGTAAATAGATGGCCATACTGTATTTAATAATATTTATGTCATAGAAAACGGAAAGCCTGCGTCTGCGCAGAGGGGACTCGCCATCTTGGTTTTGAATTGGATACAACGTTAATATAATGGGAAGAATTTTTCGTGCTCTAGAGGTTAAAATTGGATTGACACCTCTCAGATAGGAGGCGAAACTGTTGGATGTGCATTCCTACATAACTTGAGATATCAGACGACTGGACAAGACAGCTCCAGGAACCTCAGATAAGCTCTCTAGATTTGTGTATAATTCTGGCCAGTGTTTTCATAAATTTAGTTAGTGAGGTTTTTCTGAGTATGATACAACTTAATATCCAGTCAAATTGGTGAGTGATATTAAGATATATTTTCCTTCTGTTATGTAATTGTGTATATATATATAACCATTTATTATTTTTAATATACAGTCCACAAATTTATATATTTACCAGCATTCCTGGTGTATGTATATTTCATTTAATTAATAGGTCTAGAGCAACTTGTGGATATGACAGTGGTAGGTATCGAAGGGGGACATTTTTTGCGACCTAGGTGTCCCAAATTCCTACTTGTCTATGTAACATTGATAAATAATAATTATCTTTGTTATCATTTACTGTTATGTACATAATTAGTTACATTCAGATAAATACAATTTTCCACATTTAATTTGTCCGTTGGTCCTTCTTGAACCGGAGGTAATTAGTGAAGTCATTAATTAGTTAATTACTTAATAATTATATGTGAAATGACAGAAGGAGGTGGATGTTAAGTTCACAAATTTACTTAATGTGTAGTGGATTATAATAATTACAATATTAATTTTGATAAGCTAAGCTCAAGTCTGGCTAAGTTTATATTAATTTGTATAATACTAATTTGATAAGACAATTCTGGCCAAGATTTATATCAGTGTATGTGTAGTTGATAAGACAAGTGTGGATAAAGATTATATTGTGTATAATATTAATTTTGCTATGCCAAATTCTGGCAAGGATTTATTAATTTGTATAATATTAATTTTGATGAGCCAAGTTTGTATTAATGTACATTTAAAATTTATATTGTACATGTAATTGCTAAGCTCAGGTAGCTAGGATTTATTCAAAGGTAAGTTGTACTATTTACCTTTATAAAGTGCATAATTTAGTACATAATCAGTGTTATTAAGTTGAATTTAATACATTGCATCATGGCTGAAAATGAGGAAATTAATGTAGAAGACAAACATATGGAATATAGAGCAAAAAAAGCATCACTGCAAGCTAGAAAGGGGCATGTAACAAAAGCATACAATAAATGTTTGGAATTAATGAATCAAGAAACTGTGAATACTGATGATTTAAAATTGTATTTAGATGCTTTAGGTAATAGATATGATTCATACAAATTATATTACAACAAATATGAAGGAGATTTGTTAGTAAACTGTGTAGATGAGACTGAAGTAGATATCATGATTAATCAGTATTATAAATTAGAGGAAAAGATTCTTTCTTATAAAAGTCAGGCCTTGAATAAATTAAAATGTGTAAACCAGGCAGTTAATCAGTCTGCTCCAACAAATAATATGTCTTTGCCAAAACTCCCAGAATTGTGTTTACCTGTGTTTAATCCTGGAGAAAATTGGGAGGAATTTTGGTCAATTTTTAAAGCAGCTGTGCATGACAGGAGTGACCTAGCCTGTGTAACTAAATTATTTTACCTCAAAGGACAGGTAAGAGGAGATGCTCACATACTCATACAAGCCTTTCCCAATGTAAATGACTCTTACAAGGAAGCAGTTGACTTGTTGAAGGTCACTTATGGTAATATAGAACAGAGTAGGTTGGATCTAGTGAATATCATTGTTAATTTAAAATCTCCAGATCATACTTACAAAGGTTTACAACAGTTTAGAGTTAAACTGGAGAGCACTCTCAAAACATTAAGTAATAAATATAATCTGAAGGAATCAGACTGGTTATTGAGTGCCATGGTACAGAATAAATTAAGCTATAAAACACTTGAATGGCTCTCGAATAAATATCACAAGGGTTATTTTGGTCTGGAGGAAATAAGACTAGGTCTACAAGAATTAACTGTGCAGTTGCAGACCAGCCAACTAACTCATTTTAAAGATGCAACACATAATAACTCTGAGGTATCTGTCAAGTTTCACAAAAGGAAAAATTATCCCAATGGTAACAATCAAAATTCATTTAATAAAAAGAGTGGCATAGATGCATATCAAGTAGCAAGAATCAGAAATAATGATTCTCAAAAAGGTAAGAAGAATAAGTACCCTCCTAAGAGTAGCACAGTTAATAGGAAACCAGTCAAAGAAAAGAGAGATTGTCTTTTCTGCAAGGGTACTCATTTTTCTAAGAATTGCAATGCATATAATTCATGGAATGATAAAGTTGAAAGATTGGAGGAACTTGACAGATGTATCAGGTGTTTAGGTAATCACAATGTAAAGGATTGTTATGCCAAATTAAACTTCTGTTATCAATGTCACAAAGGAAGACACCATATAGTCATGTGTAAGGGTCTATATGATAATGTTGATAATAATGATAATGTTGACAATCCTGACACAACAGTAGCTAATGTAAAAATTTCTGCTAATGTTAATAATGATGGTTTTGCTGAAGTAGCCTTACCTGTGTTACAGGTAAAAATTGATGATAAAAGGCATAAATAAAAAAATGTAACTGCATTATTAGACCAGGGATCCCAATGTACTTTTATTAAACGTAAATGTCTTGATGGTATGAAAGTACAGATGGGAGATCCCACAACTTTAAAATTATCTGATTTTCTCTCAGATAAAAGAGCTCAATTGTATGACACTGTTTATGTAACTGTCAGGTTGGGCAATGAGAAAAAATGTGTTAATGCAGTAATTGTAGATAGACTTCCAGAGAAAATATCTACAGTAGGGCTTAGTAAAGCTACAGAAAGACTTTCACATAATGTAAATTTAGCACCTTCTGGTGTAAGTGATGATTCTGTAGGCCCAATAAATATTTTGATAGATAGTGACTATTATGCCTCCTTTGTAAAGGGTATGGTAAAGAAATGTGGTGTCACCCTTTTGAAGACTGCAGGAGGCCATGTAATGTATGGTAGGATTCCTCGTAATAATAATTCATGACTAGAGGAAATTACAATGTTAAAACCTAATAATTACAGTATGCCTAATAAATTAACTAAGAGAGTTTTGCTTGCTGAAGTTTCCAAATGTTTTGATCCACTAGGTTTAGTGTCACCCCTTACTATAAGAGGGAAATTATTAATACAGGAAGCATGGAAACTTAAATGTACTTGGGATGAAATTCTACCTGAGGAATTCATTAACAGGTGGGATGAATTAATTGGTGATTATGAGAAAATTCCAATGTTGGAGTTCCCACGCCAGGTGGCCAATCCAAATGGGAAAAATGTACTCCACATTTTTTGTGATGCTTCAAAATTGGCATATGGAGCAGTTGCTTACCTTCAATGTAATAGTGTTATTTCTCTTGTTATGTCTAAGGCTAAAATGTCTCCAATTAAATCACGTACCTTACCTCATTTGGAATTAACAGCCATTTATGTAGGTGTCAAATTAGCTAATTATATAAGAAATAAGTTGCAGGAGATAAATATTAGCGACACTGTAATTTGGTCTGATAATGAGGTATCCTTACAATGGATTCGTAATGGAAACAGTAAAATTGTGTACGTACAAAACAGAGTCGCTGAAATTAATCAGATGCAAGAGAAGTATAATAGTTTGGGTCAGCATATGTTAACATTTAATCATATATCTGGTGAGGAGAATCCAGCTGATTTCTTGTCTCGAGGTTTACGTTATGCTAAATTTGTAAATGCTGTATCATGGTTTAAAGGACCAAGCTGGTTGGTAAATAAAGCTAATTGGCCTGTACAAAAGGCGTATATTGCTCCTGTTGAAATTACTGTGACCACCGCTCCAATAGTTTGTCCTCCCTAAGCCATTGATATAAATAGGTATTCTTCTTTACCCAAACTAATCAATGTAACTAAGTTGGTGTTTAAATTTCTAAACAAGATGAATATTTCATTTAAGTTTTCACACCCTCTTGAATATTGGATAAAGAGGGTACAGGAGGAAATCTATGGAAGTGAGATTAAATTGATGATGGAAAGAAAAATTGTGAAAGGTTCTATAATAGAGAAATTGGGGCTGTATTTAGAGAACAATGTAATTATGTGCAGAGGTAGGTTACAAAATGCTGAATTGGGTGATTATGCTAAACACCCTATCTTACTGCCCAAAACTCATCATCTAACAAATTTGATTGTTCTAAATGCCCATAAAAAATGTAATGCATGGTGGGGTACAAGATACCTTAAATTGTATTAGGGAAACTTTCTGGATTTCACAAGGACGGCAAAGTGTAAAAAGGGTGATTAAATCTTGTGTAATATGTTGCCGTGTGGATGCCAGATCCTATATGTACCCAGGTCCTCCACCATTGCCAAAGGAGCGTGTACAATTAGTGAAACCATTTGATGTAACAGGTGTAGACTATAGTGGTCCAATAATTTTAACAGGTACGTCAAATGGTGTTCCACTGAAAGTGTATGTTTGTTTGTTCACCTGTACTGCTACTAGGGCAGTTCATTTAGAAGTGGCACAGGACTTGTCTGCAAAACAGTTTATACAGCTGTTTCGAAAATTTGCAGCTAGAAGATCCTGTCCGAGGTTGATGATTTCGGATAATGCCACAAATTTTGTAGCAGGTGCTCAACACTTGATAGAATTAAATAATAGTAACGATGTTCAGTCTCTGTTAACCCAACGAGGGTGTACCTGGAAATTTATTACTCCTAGAGCCCCTTGGCAGGGGGGGCTGTACGAAAGACTGATAGGCACAGTGAAGAGGTGTTTCCGCAAAGTACTACACTGGAAGAGAATTAATTTGGAAGAATTCCGTGCAGTGTTAGTGGAGGCAGAAAATCGTATAAATAATAGGCCTCTCTCGTAAGATAAGATAAGATAAGATTTTGTTCGGATTTTTAACCCCGGAGGGTTAGCCACCCAGGATAACCCAAGAAAGTCAGTGCGTCATCGAGGACTGTCTAACTTATTTCCATTGGGGTCCTTAATCTTGTCCCCCAGGATGCGACCCACACCAGTCGACTAACACCCAGGTACCTATTTGCTGCTAGGTGAACAGGACAACAGGTGTAAGGAAACGTGTCGGAATTTCCACCCGCCGGGAATCGAACCCGGGCCCTCCGTGTGTGAAGCGGGAGCTTTAGCCACCAGACCACCGGGCCACCATGAGTGATACACCTGATGCAGATGTATTAACACCTTCTCACCTAATATGTGGAAGGAAATTGGAAGCTGCCCCTGTCTATAGAGATAATCCGGAAGAAAGTGATGAAGATTACAATGATGCGGCAGTGTTGTGTAATAAATTTAAAATGTTAAATAAAGTAATTGATCATTGGTCTAATGTGTGGTGTAAGGAATATCTTCTTACACTACGTGAACACTTTTATGGTGCGACAGAGGCAGTAAATTGACAGACCATTCAACCAGGTGACATTGTGTTAATTGACACTGAACAACATCGAACATTGTGGTCCGGTGGCCCGGTGGCCTGGTGGCTAAAGCTCCCGCTTCACACACGGAGGGCCCGGGTTCGATTCCCGGCGGGTGGAAACATTCGACACGTTTCCTTACACCTGTTGTCCTGTTCACCTAGCAGCAAATAGGTACCTGGGTGTTAGTCGACTGGTGTGGGTCGCATCCTGGGGGACAAGATTAAGGACCCCAATGGAAATAAGTTAGACAGTCCTCGATGACGCACTGACTTTCTTGGGTTATCCTGGGTGGCTAACCCTCCGGGGTTAAAAATCCGAACGAAATCTTATCTTATCTTCTTATCTTGTGGCCTCTGGGCAAAGTATTGACATTGTACCCAGATGCACAAGGTGTTGTCAGGAATGTCAAAGTGTTGTGTCATGGCCAGGAAAGTTTACGCACAATTAATAAATTGATTTCTTTGGAATTAGGTGTCCAGTCAAATGTAAATGTAAATCTGAGGGAAAGTGACACGAGTGATATGGAAGATAACGCAGACCAAGTGATGCCAGAAGATGAAATCGTAGTAAGACCTACTAGGAGAACAGCCACTCAAGCCAGAACTGGCTGGAATCATCTCCTAAAGGAAGGAGTAATTTGAATCGTTTAGCAACGAACTCCAGCCAGCCGCAGTGTGGAAAATACTGTATATATTTTCCAGAAATTCAGTATTTATATGTAAATAGATGGCTATACTGTATTTAATAATATTTATGTCATAGAAAACGGAAAGCCTGCGTCTGCGCAGAGGGGACTCGCCATCTTGGTTTTGAATTGGATACAACGTTAATATAATGAGAAGAATTTTTCGTGCTCTAGAGGTTAAAATTGGATTGACACCTCTCAAATAGGAGGCAAAATTGTTGGATGTGCATTCCTGCATAACTTGAGATATCAGACGACTGGACAAGACAGCTCCATGAACCTCAGATAAGCTCTCTAGATTTGTGTATAATTCTGGCCAGTGTTTTCATAAATTTAGTTAGTGAGGTTTTTCTGAGTAATATACAACTTAATATCCAGTCAAATTGGTGAGTGATATTAGGATATATTTTCCTTTTGTTATGTAATTGTGTATATATTTAACCATTTATTATTTTTAATATACAGTCCACAAATTTATATATTTACCAGTATTCCTGGTGTATGTATATTTCATTTAATTAATAGGTCCAGAGCAACTTGTGGATATGACAGTGGTAGGTATCGAAGGGGGACATTTTTGCGACCTAGGTGTCCCAAATTCCTACTTGTCTATGTAACATTGATAAATAATAATTATCTTTATTATCATTTACTGTTATGTACATAATTAGTTACATTCAGATAAATGTAATTTTCCACAATGATCTTAGCAAACACTAATCTGTTGACTGGGGTAACGAAAAGAGCTATGAGTATGACAGCTTTCTTAACACTATACGTGCTGCCCAAAGAACATTTATTCTGTATAAAGAAATAAGATCGAATAAAAATGACCTGAAATGGATAAATAATATGCTCAAACATCTTTTAGGATAAAAGAAAGGAATTTACAGGCGAATCAAAAGAAGTGAGGGTCATCTAGATGATCAGCCTGTAACTGATTTCATCAACAATATGAACAACACACTTCTCATACCAACAATAACTAAGCCAACCAGGCTCACTGAGACAAGTGCAACCATAATAGACCACATATGGACCAATATACTAGCCCCCCTTAAATCAGGGATAATCACAGATAGCACTACAGACCACTACTCTACCTTCCTCCTGACAAACATTAGTAAACCACCACTTGAATACAACAAAGTCTCATTTAGACTCCATGACGAGGCCTCAGTAAGGAAGTTCACAGCTGACCTAGAGACTGTTGATTGGCCTACAGAATTCTCCAAGGCCAATGGTATTGATGACTGGACAGAAATTTTTCTTAACAAATTACTTAGACTATACAACAAACATTGTCCTATAAAAACGAAACAGATCACAAACAAACGGCTTGGTTGCCCATGGCTAACCAGCATCATTCTGAAATCCATTGACAAGAAACACCAATATGAAAAGCAATATAGACAGGGCTTAATACACAAAGATATTCTTAAACACTATTCATCAGCTCTCACCAAAGTAATAAAGAAAGCCAAACAACTATACTACTCCAGCAGATTCACAGACACTAGAGGATATATAAAAAAGACCTGGAAAACACTCTCTCAGATTCTAGGGACCCACAAACTGAGAAAAACCAAGAATATTGTCCTAACTAAACCTAATGAAACACCACTACATCGCACTGACACAGCTAACAAGATAAACGACTTCTTCTCAACCATAGGATCTAATCTCGCCAGTAAAATCCCACATACCAATGCCCATGCCGGGGACTACCTAGATGGGAATTTCCCTAATTCCTTCTATCTTGCACCAACTGAGCCCACGGAAGTCACTGAGATTATAAAGTCACTTAAAAATAACTTGGGGAATCTGTCTCATGTCCCACCATTACTGTACAAGCGAGCGGCCCATGTCCTTTCGCATGCTATTTCATTACTTTTTAACAAGTCACTAGAGACTAGCACCTTCCCGAAACTACTCAAGATGGCAAGGGTTACACCAATACATAAAAGTGGTGACCCTACAGACTTAAACAACTACAGGCCAATATCTAACTTACCATTGCTATCCAAAATCTTTGAGAAACTCGTGCACAGGAGACTGTATTCATTTATAACGGCTCAAAACATACTCAACCCCTGCCAATTTGGATTCAGGAAAAATAAAAGCACTAATGATGCAATCATAAAAATGCTAGATCTGCTTTACACAGCATTGGAAAATAAGGAATATCCACTAGGAATTTTTATTGACCTAAGAAAAGCTTTTGACACAGTAGACCACGACATCCTACTCCACAAACTTGATCATTACGGTATAAGAGGCCATGCGCTTGCTTATTTCAAATCTTACATTACTAATAGGTATCAGTACGTCACCATTAAAGACACAGCATCAGCAACACGGCCACTTGATACTGGAGTTCCGCAGGGAAGTGTCCTTGGTCCCCTGCTCTTCCTCATATACATCAATGACCTTCCAAACGTATCCCAACACCTGAAACCCATTCTCTTTGCTGATGACACGACTTATGTCATCTCTCACCCTAATCTTGCCACCCTCAACACCATTGTGAATGAGGAGCTGATTAAAATATCGACTTGGATGACAGCCAATAAACTTACGCTTAACACTGACAAAACCTACTATATTATGTTTGGTAGCAGAGCAGGAGATGCTCAATTTAACATTAAGATTGACAACACTCTAATTACCAGAAATAATGGGGGCAAATTCCTAGGCTTATACCTTGACAACAACCTGAATTTCAGCACCCATATCCAGCATATAACCAAAAAAGTATCCAAAACGGTTGGGATCCTCTCCAAGATACGATACTACGTGCCGCAAAATGCCCTTCTCACACTATACCACTCACTTATTTATCCATACCTCACCTATGCTATTTGTGCTTGGGGATCAACTGCAGCAACACACCTAAAGCCAATAATAACCCAACAAAAAGTTGCATTAAGAATAATCACTAAATCCCATCCCTGGCAACACCCCCCCACTCTTCATAGACCTAAACTTACTCCCAGTTCAGTACATCCACACTTACTACTGTGCAATCTACATCTACTGGACCTTAAACTCTAATATCAACCTTGACCTAAAACGCTTTCTTGATAGTTGTGACAGAACCCACAGGCATAACACCAGACACAAACATCTCTACGACATTCCCCGTGTCCGACTAAACCTTTACAAAAATTCAATGTATGTCAAAGGCCCTAAAATCTGGAATACCCTACCTGAGAACTCTAGAACTGCAGACACATTCATCACCTTCAAAACTACCATTAGAAAACATCTTATCTCCCTGATACACCCCGTCAACTAACTACACGAATACCACCTGGTGGTTCACACTTGCACTCACTGACTCATTTGACCATAAACAAATATTAATCTCAATCTTAAAATAATGAATCCTGTGATACTCCAATACTGAAACTATGTACTGTGCCAAAACAAAAGCATTCACATTGCTAAACTCACAAACTAGTATTTAGTCACTTAGCCATAATACCAACTTACCTCATAATTTGTAATATTTTACAATTAAGAATAAAATTAAGTATGCCCGAAATGCCTAGCCATGCTAAGCGTTCTAGTGGTACACTCTGTAATCACTATTTTACTACATGTAAACCACACAATAACCAAATTTCTGTTAACTCAGCATTGTAATCCTTATAGAGAATAAACTTTGAATTTGAATTTGAATTGAATTGAATCCTGACTACATAGGGTGTTAATTTTTTATTAATGATAAGGGACCATTTTCTGTGGTTGTGAAGGTTAACTCTGGCAGAAAGTTTTATCCCACGTGAGACGTCAGACGCTCTCTCTGCTTTTCGTCTCATTTTATAGAGAATTATTGCACTTGTTAACACTTCTGGAGGAGGTTAGTGAGCAGTGGAGCTTTTTGTTCCATTCCCGGTACATTAGAGCTTTGAGTAATGCAGGGAATTGAATGTCAGGTGATGTTATATAAGCAAACACTCCAGGGGAAACTGGTCACTGGCTTTTTTTTTTTTTTTATTTGTTTCGGGGGGAGGGAGGTAATCCTACGTAATTTACACATGTTATTATGTATGATAATCTGTGTAACTGTATTAATTTGTCCCAGAATAAACTTTAGGTCAATGTTTTAAAGAGGAATTTCTGGGGCTTTGTTTCACCTTTGTGTTGGTCATGTTGCTGAGTCCAGCTCTGTTTTGTCACAGGCTCTTGATTCATGCAGTTGGAGCAGCTCCTCTCCTTCCTAGGATTAAACCCTAAGTATGGATAAACTGATATATAATGACCCCCTCCCTTCTCTCAGGGGGAATGAAGCCACAAGGAATTTACTGCGGTCATCCTACATTATAATAATAAAAATAATAATAATAATCTTTATTTCTACAAGTGCATATACAAGGCTAAATAAAGTACTAAATATGTGAACCTATAGCTGTGTGTATGTGTCTGCAGCATAAGTGTGCTTGTGATTCTTATGGGTTTAGCGCTCTCCCACGAATGTAATGTCATGAAGACCATTATAAATACAATTTTAACTTTTTAAAAAAAAATGTTAAAATTCTTGCCTGGTCAGTGACAATGCTGCAGAAACAGCGGTCGTGGAGAAAAAACCAATGGTGGAGTAAGGTTAAGTTATGTTAGGTGTTTGTTTTAGATGGTTTTCTTTAGTTTGGTGAAGTTCTTTGCCATTTGCACAATATCTAATGTAACACACACACAGTACTATACAGTTTACACTTTGGCAGTATAAGTCACATTTTTGTGTAAGTTTATTTTGGTACAGGTCCACGTAAGTACAATTATCATACATAGTAACATGTGTGTAAGTTACCTAGGATAACTCAAGAAAATCAGAGTGACTTATTTCCATTGGATCGTTTTGGATTATCCTAGGTACATAATTTACACATGTTAAATTGTATATGATAGTTGCACTTATGTGTACCTGTACCTAAATAAGCTTACTTTTACCTACTTGTTAGAACTCATATATTATTTGGACTTTTTAATTCAAGATTTGTGTATGGTACCATTGACAGCATCCTCAGCTTGAACACTTAGGGACTGAGGATTGTACCCCATCACAGGTAAGTCAGTAAAGCTTATTTAGGTATACACAAGCATAGTTACATAGATTATCATACATAGCAGTATATGTGTAGAGAACCTAGGATAACCCAAAAAAGTCAGATTGAAATGTTAGGCATGTTTCCTCACACCTCTGTTCATGTAGCAGTAAGTACAGTCAGTACCTGAGTGTTAGACTGTTGTGGGTTGCATTCTGGTGGTCAAGATAAAAGGCCTACAAGGGAAATAAGACTGACATTCCTCTATGATGCAAGGGCTTTATTGGGTTATCTTGGGGGGGGCTAACCTTCCACATTAAAATTCCAAATGAAGTCTTTATCTTGCATTGCAGAATCGATAAGTATATCTTGTACAAATGTTCTTCGAGAACAGTATTAAAAGAAATTGGCTATGATTTGTTAGGCTAGGCTATATTATGTTAGGTTATGTTTACTCAGGGTTGAGTTAGGTACATAACATTTGGTTAGGTTGTGCAACAACCTGAAAATTCAACCTGTCTTCATGTTCTGCCAGGTGCGAGATGTGCCCCGGTGTGCAGTGTGACAAATAAATGTATTCATTTTCCTTATACATATCTCCTTAAATAATAGTTTGCACAAGGAGTGATTACTACTATTATACTGTACACAGATTGTATATATTGAAAAGTACAAAATAATGACAAGAGTCAGTGGCATAATTGGTGGCAACTATTACCTAAACTTTCATCCTTGAAATTTGTTGAGGAGTGGTCTTCAGTTATTACCCAAGGGACCTTACAGTTTCCATTTCCTAGATGCTGTATTGCTCCTAGTAATTTATTGCTTTCCCATGATACAGGTCAATGCATTTACTGGTATTTTGATCGAGGGACCCTTGTGGAAATAGTGTTTGACTTTCTTGGGCTATCCTAACTGAAATCTACACAATTAACTTTTTGTGCTTATAAAATCTGTGACCCCTGCAGAACATTGCTTTTTTTTTTATTTTCAGTGCCCATATAAAAACTTATTTTTACTAAAGGAGACTTTAGCAGTTTTATAACTTAACCCTTAAACTGTCCAAGCAGATCTACGTTCACATGCGTAGTGCTTCAGAAGTAGATCTATGTTTTTTTTTACATATTTTCAAATATAACAAAAAAAAAAAAACATCTATCAAAGTTTTTTTTTACACTTTTTCAAATGTAAAAAAAGAAAAGATCTACTTTTTTACAATCTTTCAAATGTTGAAAAAATGTAGATCTACGTTTGGACAGTTTAAGGGTTAATTCTCCCCATTAGCCTAACAGTATAATAAAATCTCATGCTGTCTTGTGTCATCTCATCTAGTGTTGTCTTCCATGATACTGTGGAAGTACAGGCTGGCATTATAGCCAGAGTGCTGGTTGGAGGCCATCACACTGAATTAAGACTCAAATATACAAGAACATAAGGATTGTGGATTGCAATAAGTTAAGTTTTGTTTGCCTACTTCACTTTTGCCAGGCAGGTCCAGTAGTATTCACACTCTGTATATAGATATTTTTTCAGAGGCAAAAGCATTTAATTATGAAGTAAGGTTAGGTAGTAAAGTTAGGCAGTCTTATGTGAAGTAACGGTAAATCACTGAAAGACATATCTGTGTATATTCTCCTAAGAATTTACACTATTTCCTATTTACAAAACAGAAGCTTTACAATTTAAACAAATTAGAACAAACACTGATTAAAACATGATTTAACTAATGTATGTAACATACCTGGGTGAACAGCTTTTCATAACAGTAGCCTAAGTAAGAAGGTGAAAGAAACTGCAATTTACTATGCTAATAAGCTGAAGTGTATAAATATAAAATTACTATGATGAACTTGGAGAATATATATATTGACACAATTTATAACTAATTAATAAGCAATTATGCTAAAGCTTTAGAAACAATTGGAGCTACTGTATATACATAATAAGCTAAATATTTTTTTTTTTTAACACATCAGCCGATTCCCACCAAGGCAGGGTGGCCTGAAAAAGAAAAACTTTCATCATTCACTCCATCACTGTCTTGCCAGAGGGGTGCTTTACACTAGTTATAAAACTGCAACATTAACACCCTCCTTCACAGTGTAGACACTGTACTTCCCATCTCCAGGACTTGTGTATATAAGAATTATATCCTATGTACATTACCACAAGCATTTAGCTTCAGTGACATCTTCAACATAGCAAGTATTACATTCAAGGAAGCAGCCTAATAATAGCTGGCAGTTTTTAATATTAACCTTTTAGTGTTATGGGAGAGGTTAAATGTTACGCTATTGCTGCTGTCACTGCTGCTTTGATACTGGCAGCACAGCTGGACTGGACTCTGTAATACAGTACTAGAAATAAGAGGGTAATGGGATCAGGCTGTGCAGTGGCTGGCTGGCTGGCTGCATGAGCTTTGAAGGATAGAATTTGTTTTTGCTTTCTCGGATGTGCTAATAACAAGATTTTTCATTTTTATTGGATATTTGATTACACTTTTGAGATTGCAGGATGATGAAAATACTATACTGTAAATGCCCTTCTTGTGGGAGTCTGCTTTATTTAAAATGTTCATCAATACAGTAATCTTTAATAAATGTGTCATTCTAAAATTTTACATCCTTGCTTAGGGTAATTCCTCTTGAGTGGCTTGTATATAAATGTAAATATTTTTAATGTAGTAGCTACATTTGTTTAATACATGTTATTCAATTTTTTTCCAGTTTATGTTCAGTATAGCCTAACTCCAATGCCTCACATACGATCCAAGACAGTGGGAAGCGAACATTTACGAAGGGAAACTTCTCATCTGGTCAGGGGTAGGTCTACAAGACAGAGTATTGCAAATGCAACTCAGAATTCACATTCCAGTGGAAGTGCTAGTGAGGCATTAATCACTCTATCTCAAGTTGATAATAAGCAACTGAAAAGGCCTCAAGCATTGACTGATCACAGTCAGGATTCTTCTACAAAACGTTTGAAAACTTTTCATAAACCTGTTCATACTCGATCTTCACATGTTCCTGTGGAAAGTAAGAATGGAAGAGAATCTAGAGTTACGTCTGATCAATCAAAATTGCAAAATGAAAATACTGTACCATGCCATGAACTTATTGCTAGAAAAACTAATGCATCTCCAAGGAAACTTAGATTAAGAAACTCAGAATCTTCTGATTCCAAAGTCCTCCTTACCCCAACAAATACAAAAACAGAAGGTGTGATCTTACCAAGTTCTAGACATCGGGAGCAAGTAAAAATATACCAAGGTTTAGAAGCACCTCCAGTCTCAGAAACAGTGTTTTGCAGTACTGGTTTCACTAGAAAAACTGAAGCAAGACCAGAGAATGAGTTGGGCTCTTTGAGAAATGAAGTGCATTCCAAGCAACTTAGTCAAGCAGGAAAAGAGGTGAGTTAAAATTTAATAACAAAAATAATTGCAGTGAATATTTTGTAATCTGTCTACACTTCTGTTTAAATTATTACACTATTTTTTAAAATACAGTATGTTATTTTATTTTTTATTATCACACTGGCTGATTCCCACCAAGGCAGGGTGGCCCGAAAAAGAAAAACTTTCACCATCATTCACTCCATCACTGTCTTGCCAGAAGGGTGCTTTACACTACAGTTTTTAAACTGCAACATTAGCACCCCTCCTTCAGAGTGCAGGCACTGTACTTCCCATCTCCAGGACTCAAGTCCGGCCTGCCGGTTTCCCTGAACCCCTTCATAAATGTTACTTTGCTCACACTCCAACAGCACGTCAAGTATTAAAAACCATTTGTCTCCATTCACTCCTATCAAACACGCTCACGCATGCCAGCTGGAAGTCCAAGCCCCTCGCACACAAAACCACCTTTACCCCCTCCCTCCAACCTTTCCTAGGCCGACCCCTACCCCGCCTTCCTTCCACTACCGACTGATACACTCTTGAAGTTATTCTGTTTCGCTCCATTCTCTCCACATGTCCGAACCACCTCAACAACCCTTCCTCAGCCCTCTGGACAACAGTTTTGGTAATCCCGCACCTCCTCCTAACTTCCAAACTACGAATTCTCTGCATTATATTCACACCACACATTGCTCTCAGACATGACATCTCCACTGCCTCCAGCCTTCTCGCTGCAACATTCATCACCCATGCTTCACACCCATATAAGAGCGTTGGTAAAACTATACTCTCATACATTCCCCTCTTTGCCTCCAAGGACAAAGTTCTTTGTCTCCACAGACTCCTAAGTGCACCACTCACCCTTTTCCCCTCATCAATTCTATGATTCACCTCATCTTTCATAGACCCATCCTCTGACATGTCCACTCCCAAATATCTGAATACATTCACCTCCTCCATACTCTCTCCCTCCAGTCTGATATCCAATCTTTCATCACCTAATCTTTTTGTTATCCTCATAACCTTACTCTTTCCTGTATTCACTTTCAATTTTCTTTTGCACACCCTACCAAATTCATCCACCAATCTCTGCAACTTCTCTTCAGAATCTCCCAAGAGCACAGTGTCATCAGCAAAGAGCAACTGTGACAACTCGCACTTTATGTGTGATTCTTTATCTTTTAACTCCACGCCTCTTGCCAAGACCCTCGCATTTACTTCTCTTACAACCCATCTATAAATATATTAAACAACCACGGTGACATCACACATCCTTGTCTAAGGCCTACTTTTACTGGGAAATAATTTCCCTCTTTCCTACATACTCTAACTTGAGCCTCACTATCCTCGTAAAAACTCTTCACTGCTTTCAGTAACCTACCTCCTACACCATACACCTGCAACATCTGCCACATTGCCCCCCTATCCACCCTGTCATACGCCTTTTCCAAATCCATAAATGCCACAAAGACCTCTTTAGCCTTATCTAAATACTGTTCACTTATATGTTTCACTGCAAACACCTGGTCCACACACCCCCTACCTTTCCTAAAGCCTCCTTGTTCATCTGCTATCCTATTCTCCATCTTACTCTTAATTCTTTCAATAATAACTCTACCATACACTTTGCCAGGTATACTCAACAGACTTATCCCCCTATAATTTTTGCACTCTCTTTTATCCCCTTTGCCTTTATACAAAGGAACTATGCATGCTCTCTGCCAATTCCTAGGTACCTTACCCTCTTCCATACATTTATTAAATAATTGCACCAACCACTCCAAAACTATATCCCCACCTGCTTTTAACATTTCTATCTTTATCCCATCAATCCCGGCTGCCTTACCCCCTTTCATTTTACCTACTGCCTCACGAACTTCCCCCACACTCACAACTGGCTCTTCCTCACTCCTACAAGATGTTGTTCCTCCTTGCCCCATACACGAAATCACAGCTTCCCTATCTTCATCAACATTTAACAATTCCTCAAAATATTCCCTCCATCTTCCCAATACCTCTAACTCTCCATTTAATAACTCTCCTCTCCTATTTTTAACTGAGAAATCCATTTGTTCTCTAGGCTTTCTTAACTTGTTAATCTCACTCCAAAACTTTTTCTTATTTTCAACAAAATTTGTTGATAACATCTCACCCACTCTCTCATTTGCTCTCTTTTTACATTGCTTCACCACTCTCTTAACGTCTCTCTTTTTCTCCATATACTCTTCCCTCCTTGCATCACTTCTACTTTGTAAAAACTTCTCATATGCTAACTTTTTCTCCCTTACTACTCTCTTCACATCATCATTCCACCAATCACTCCTCTTCCCTCCCGCACCCACTTTCCTGTAACCACAAACTTCTGCTGAACACTCTAACCCTACATTTTTAAACCTACCCCATACCTCTTCGACCCCATTGCCTATGCTCTCATTAGCCCATCTATCCTCCAATAGCTGTTTATATCTTACCCTAACTGCCTCCTCTTTTAGTTTATAAACCTTCACCTCTCTCTTCCCTGATGCTTCTATTCTCCTTGTATCCCATCTACCTTTTACTCTCAGTGTAGCTACAACTAGAAAGTGATCTGATATATCTGTGGCCCCTCTATAAACATGTACATCCTGAAGTCTACTCAACAGTCTTTTATCTACCAATACATAATCCAACAAACTACTGTCATTTCGCCCTACATCATATCTTGTATACTTATTTATCCTCTTTTTCTTAAAATATGTATTACCTATAACTAAACCCCTTTCTATACAAAGTTCAATCAAAGGGCTCCCATTATCATTTACACCTGGCACCCCAAACTTACCTACCACACCCTCTCTAAAAGTTTCTCCTACTTTAGCATTCAGGTCCCCTACCACAATTACTCTCTCACTTGGTTCAAAAGCTCCTATACATTCACTTAACTTCTCCCAAAATCTCTCTCCCTCTCCTCTGCATTCCTCTCTTCTCCAGGTGCATACACGCTTATTATGACCCACTTCTCGCATCCAACCTTTACTTTAATCCACATAATTCTTGCATTTACACATTCATATTCTCTTTTCTCTTTCCATGACTGATCATTCAACATTACTGCTACCCCTTCCTTTGCTCTAACTCTCTCATATACTCCAGATTTAATCCCATTTATTTCTCCCCACCGAAACTCCCCTACCCCCTTCAGCTTTGTTTCGCTTAGTTTTAAGCAAATTTGTCTGCTAGTGTTATTTTATTTTAGTAGTTTAATGTTATGGCATTTATTTCCATGTACTTTATTTTAGTTGCTTGATATTATTGCAGTTATTTCCATTATTTCTTTTTCGGGTCACCCTGCCTTGGAGGGAATGGCCGATGTCTAATAAAAAAAAATATTTCAGTGTACTTTTTATTGTTTGTTATTGCAACTTTTTTTTTAACAAGTCAGCCGTCTCCCACCGAGGCAGGGTGACCCAAAAAGAAAGAAAATCCCCAAAAAGAAAATACTTTTATCATTCAACACTTTCACCTCACTCACACATAATCACTGTTTTTGCAGAGGTGCTCAGAACACAACAGCTTAGAACCATATACGTATAAAGATACACAACATATCCCTCCAAACTGCTTTAGAGTGCAGGCATTGTACTTCCCATTTCCAGGACTCAAGTCCGGCTATACAAAAATCACTGGTTTTCTTGAATCCCTTCACCAAATATTACCCTGCTCACACTCCAACAGATCGTCAGGTCCCAAATACCATTCGTCTCCATTCACTCCTATCGAACACGCTCATGCACGCCTGCTGGAAGTCCAAGCCCTTCGCCCACAAAACCTCCCTTATCCCTTCCTCCCAACCTTTTCGAGGACGACCCCTACCCCGCCTTCCTTCCCCTACAGATTTATACGCTCTCCATATCATTCTACTTTGATCCATTCTCTCTAAATGACCAAACCACCTCAACAACCCCTCTTCAGCCCTCTTGACTAATACTTTTATTAACTCCAAACCTTCTCCTAATTTCCACACTCCGAATTTTCTGCATAATACGTATTTACACCACACATTGCCCTTAGACAGGACATCTCCACTGCCTCCAACCGCCTCCTCGCTGCTGCATTCACAACCCAAGTTTCACACCCATATAAGAGTGTTGGTACTACTATACTTTCATACATTCCCTTCTTTGCCTCCATAGATAACGTTTTTTGTCTCCACATATACCTCAACGCACCACTCGCCTTTTTTCCCTCGTCAATTCTATGATTAACCTCATCCTTCATAAATCCATCCACCGACATGTCAACTCCCAAGTATCTGAGAGCATTCACTTCTTTCATACTCCTCCTACCCAATTTAATATCTAATTTTTCTTTATCTAAATCATTTGATACCCTCATCACCTTACTCTTTTCTATGTTCACTTTCAACTTTCTACCTTTACACACACTCCCAAACTCATCCACTAACCTTTGCAATTTTTCTTTAGAATCTCCCATAAGCACAGTATCATCAGCAAAAAGTAACTGTGTCAATTCCCATTTTGTATTTTATTCCCCATAATTTAATCCCACCCCTCTCCTGAAAACCCTAGCATTTACTTCTTTTACAACCCCATCTATAAATATATTAAACAACCATGGTGACATTACACATCCCTGTCTAAGACCTACATTTACTGGGAAGTAGTCTCCCTCTCTTCTACACACCCTATTCTGAGCCACACTATCCTCATAAAAACTCTTTACAGCATTAAGTAACTTACCACCTATTGCATATACTTGCAACATCTGCCACATGCTTCCCTATCCACTCTATCATATGCCTTTTCTAAATCCATAAATGCAATAAAAACTTCCCTACCTTTATCTAAATACTGTTCACATATATGCTTCAATGTAAACACTTGATTGCAACTACAGTGGACCCCCGGTGAAATTGCTGACCTAGAAAATGTACAGAGAACCTTCACGGCGCGCATAACGGAGATAAAACACCTCAATTACTGGGAGCGCTTGAGGTTCCTGAACCTGTATTCCCTGGAACACAGGCGGGAGAGATACATGATTATATACACCTGGAAAATCCTAGAGGGACTAGTACCGAACTTGCACACGAAAATCACTCACTACGAAAGCAAAAGACTTGGCAGACGATGCAACATCCCCCCAATGAAAAGCAGGGGTGTCACTAGCACGTTAAGAGACCATACAATAAGTGTCAGGGGCCCGAGACTGTTCAACTGCCTCCCAGCATACATAATTGGGATTACCAACAGACCCCTGGCAGTCTTCAAGCAGGCACTGAACAAGCACCTAAAGGCGGTTCCTGATCAGCCGGGCTGTGGCTCGTACGTTGGTTTGCGTGCATCCAGCAGTAACAGCCTGGTTGATCAGGCTCTGATCCACCAGGAGGCCTGGTCACAGACCGGGCCACAGGGGCGTTGACCCCCGGAACACACTCCAGGTAAACTCCAGGTATGTTCAGGTGCCAATACTGACCGAATTTGTTCCCATAAGGAATATTGTGAAGTAGATTAGTCCATTTCAGACCCCCAAACATACACGTACAAACACACTTACATAAATACACTTACATAATTGGTCACATTGGGAGGTGATCATTAAGCGGGGGTCCACTGTATTTCCATGTATTCTTGGCTTATACAAGCAAGTGGCTACTATCATACCTCTGTTATAGACAATCCAATATACAATTCTGTATAGTACACATTTCTTTGCCAGATGCTTTGAATGTCTTTGAAAATCTTCAGTTCTTTGAAGAAAAACTCTTGCTTATTGGGATTAATTGATTCTTGTCTTTTTGGCCAAGTGATTGTTTTTGGGGATGGCCAAAAATGTTTATTACAGTTCGGGATAGAGACTGACAATGTGTAAAATAAACTTGGTGAAAAGCAGGGGCTCTGTGGGCACAATAAGAGAACATTGTAACAACATTTGTGGGTCCAGACTGTTCATCTACCACAAGATAATAGAAACACTGCCGGCAGTAACAGCTTGGTTGATCAGGCAAGCAAATGACTAGTCTGGCTCAGGGCTGGGCTATAAGAGTAGGAAAGCTCTCGAAACCTGTCAAAGGTATTTTTTTTTTTTTTTTTTTCAACAAGTCAGTCGTCTCCCACCGAGGCAGGGTGACCCAAAAAAAAAGAAAGAAAATCCCCAAAAAGAAAATACTTTCATCATCATTCAACACTTTCACCACACTCACACATTATCACTACTTTTGCAGAGGTGCTCAGAATACAACAGTTTAGAAGCATATACGTATAGAGATACACAACATATCCCTCCAAACTGCCAATATCCCAAACCCCTCCTTTAAAGTGCAGGCATTGTACTTCCCATTTCCAGGACTCAAGTCCGACTATATGAAAATAACCGGTTTCCCTGAATCCCTTCACTAAATATTACCCTGCTCACACTCCAACAGATCGTCAGGTCCCAAGTATCATTCGTCTCCATTCACTCCTATCTAACACGCTCATGCACGCTTGCTGGAAGTCCAAGCCCCTCACCCACAAAACCTCCTTTACCCCCTCTTTCCAACCCTTTCGAGGACGACCCCTACCCCTCTTTCCTTCCCCTATAGATTTATATGCTTTCCATGTCATTCTACTTTGATCCATTCTCTCTAAATGACCAAACCACCTCGACAACCCCTCTTCTGCCCTCTGACTAATGCTTTTATTAACTCCACACCTTCTCCTAATTTCCACACTCCGAATTTTCTGCATAATATTTACACCACACATTGCCCTTAGACAGGACATCTCCACTGCCTCCAACCGTCTCCTCGCTGCTGCATTTACCACCCAAGCTTCACATCCATATAAGAGTGTTGGTACTACTATACTTTCATACATTCCCTTCTTTGCCTCCATAGATAACGTTTTTTGACTCCACATATACCTCAACGCACCACTCACCTTTTTTCCCTCATCAATTCTATGATTAACCTCATCCTTCATAAATCCATCCGCCGACACGTCAACTCCTAAGTATCTGAAAACATTCACTTCTTCCATACTCCTCCTCCCCAATTTGATATCCAATTTTTCTTTATCTAAATCATTTGATACCCTCATCACCTTACTCTTTTCTATGTTCACTTTCAACTTTCTACCTTTACACACATTCTCAAACTCATCCACTAACCTTTGCAATTTTTCTTTAGAATCTCCCATAAGCACAGTATCATCAGCAAAAAGTAACTGTGTCAATTCCCATTTTGAATTTGATTCCCCATAATTTAATCCCACCCCTCTCCCGAACACCCTAGCATTTACTTCTTTTACAACCCCATCTATAAATATATTAAACAACCATGGTGACATTACACATCCCTGTCTAAGACCTACTTTTACCGGGAAGTATTCTCCCTCTCTTCTACACACCCTAACCTGAGCCTCACTATCCTCATAAAAGCTCTTTACAGCATTTAGTAACTTACCACCTATTCCATATACTTGCAACATCTGCCACATTGCTCCTCTATCCACTCTATCATATGCCTTTTCTAAATCCATAAATGCAATAAAAACTTCCCTACCTTTATCTAAATACTGTTCACATATATGCTTCAATGTAAACACTTGATCTACACATCCCCTACCCACTCTGAAACCTCCTTGCTCATCCGCATTTCTACATTCAAAGGTATATCAGAGTTATATAACGGCATTTTTCATTTGTTTGCCGGTTTCTCTTGAAATGAAATTTTAAAAATTTTCTAAGTGGATAGCTCAGTTCTTCTGCACATTCTTTTAAAACCTATTTTACTGTAGTTGGTCTTATTTCTTTTATTTTTGATATCCAATAATAATTGTTTATTTCTTTATCTCAATAACATCTGACTCAATAATCTGTGTGGTTTTTAAATCTGCAGGCCCTCAAGGGAGGTTCCTTGATGCTGGTGAGGGGCTCTTGATCTAGGGAATTGGATCTGTGCTCCAGTTCCCTGAATCGAGCCTGAATACCTTCCATCCCCCCACATGCGCTGTATAATCCTATGGGTTTAGTGCTTCCCTGTGATTATAATAATAATTTTAAATTTGCTGCATATAAAATACTTTTTTTTTTTTTGTAAATACACTGAAAGTGTGTCCTTAGTATCTTTCCCATTTTATTCTTCAGTGATATTTTTGGTTCTAAGTCCTTTATTTTTTATAGCCATCCAGCACTAGTAGAAATTGTCCTTTTTCTTAGCAGGAGAGGATGCTGACTATGCATTATTTATATATGGTATCTCTGGTAGAAATTGTTCTTTCCTCACGCAGAAGCCGTATGTTACATGTTATTTATCTCTGGTAGAAATTTCCTTTTCTTTAAGCAGGAGAGGGTGCTTACTTCCTCTTTTTCTTGCCAGTGTTTGTGAACCTACCATGGATCTCATTATTGAATATTTCAGTTGTCCTCTGTTGAAAGCAATCCCTGGACATGTGATAAGAATCTATTATATATTCTATGTGATGTAATTTGTGGATGCCTCATCCATTTGGCTTTAAACGTTTACGCTAATAACACGAGAAAGCAACTTTTGACTGGCTTCAGATTTAGTGCTAGTGTATTTTGCTCAAAGAAGGGTTTGTATTGTTATTGGACTGTGTAAGTCCTAATTTGCCACTTTTATTAAACCAACTGGGATAATTGTCTCCATGCAATAAGTAGAGATTGCCTCTCCTGATTAGCTTAAACTTTCGAAACTCCTGTATCTAAGTGAAGTGTTTGAATTGATCTTGTGCTGTGTAGATGCCAATTTGCCATTTTTATCTTAAAACCTGAAGTATTAGCTTCCATGCAATAATTAGTGACTTCAGATTTGCTTGAGATCTTCAGTGCTGATATTTAACTGCATTAGAAACTTTTGTATTGCAACACTGTATCATTCTTTTTGCGTGCATTAAGGTGGTGGGATCTAGGTTTATGACATGTGGGGATACCTTTTTCAGATCTGACATTGATCGGAACCTGTCTAGCTTAGCTTGAAGCTAAGAGTGCTACAAAGGATAAATACTGTTGCTTTATCCATTACTGCCCATAACCCTATTTTTAGTCTTATTTTGAACTTTGTAATAACTCTTTAGTGGTAAAAGTTTGGCAAAAAACCTCTTCGTAAGCTGTTTTCTGTCATAGGATATACAAGTTTTTTGGCAAATATTTTAGGTCATATTTTACTGTTAAACAATTATTGGATAAGAAAATGCATTCACAGTTATCTTAAAATGACGTTAGGGGATGAGATATTTAATTCACCCTCATTGCAGCTATCTTTCTCTTCATCACCACTGCCAATATTACAGGTTTGCATATTTCCATTGTCTTCACATGCTGATTCATATTCAGCTGGCATCTTCTGTACCTTACATTTTAGTATGCATACTCAGGCCTTGCTGCATAAATATGAAGCACCATTTTGTTGCTGCTACAGAATCACAGATTACACTGGCCAACAATGGTTTTAACTCATGTTTAAAAATGTGTTTCTTATTAATTTTGGAACACTGAATTCATATTAAAACTTAGTAATGTTTCAACATGTACAGTTTCTGTGAAAGAACCCAATGTTGAATGATTTTGCTAAGACAGCTGTCATGGAGAAGAGATATCAAGGAAAACCTGACGGTCACTGATGGTCAGCTTCTCCTGGACACTGGTGCAGGATAACAATACTGAGCACATGTGAAAAAGTCTGAAAACTGTGGTGTGAATGTTTGTATGACTGTGTGGAAATTTCTGCTATTTTTGTTATGCATATAAAGTAGGACCCCCATATCCACGGGAGATATATTCCAAGGACCTGTTGTAGATATCAAAACTGTGGATAGCAAACCTATGTTATGTAAGTCCTATACATACCTATTATAAAGTTTAATTGATTAATTATACACAATAAGTGGAGAATTATCACTTTTTCACTGATAAGCATTTCACGGTTTCTCTTAGGCTTTGGAGAACTGCCAGCTTCTCCACTTTTGTGCTTTGGGGCCATTATTATGCAAAATTAAGAGGTATTTTTGGGCCACAGTAAACCATGGATAACTAAAACCGTGGATACCGAATCACTGGATAAGGGAGTTATACAGTGTATACAGTGGACCCCCAGTTTTTGTCCGGTGCAGAAATCGTACAATTTGGATTTCGAGCACTTTTTTTGGCAAAATTGGTCCCCAGGTTTTGTACTTTTGCTCGGAAATCGTCCGTATCAGACGCGTCCACCTGCCCAGGACGCCGCTTCTCGTGCGTACCAGACTCTCACTGCCTCTGTCTCTCATTGAGTTAGTAATACTCTGCGCATTCGTCCATTGTTTTTTGTGCTTGTTTATTGATTGCGACTGTGAAATAAGCAGCCATGGGGTCAAAGAAAGTTCAGAGTCCCAGCCCTTTGGTAAAGAAGGTGAAAAACACGATAGAATTCAAGAAAGAACTCTTAGAATGAGTTGCAAAGTTTTGTGGAGAAATATCACTACCACCCTCTACAAAGGTAGTGTGTGGTAGTGAGTGTGGTAGTGATAGTGTAGAGGGTGGTAGTGATGGTGGTAGAGGGTGGTAGTGATGGTGGTAGTGGCTGGTAGTGGTAGAGGGTGGTAGTGATGGCAAACAGTCAAAGATGTTGAGAAGTTGTTGTTGGTGTGGATCAGTGAAAAACAGTTAGTGGGAGAGTGTTGTGGAGGCGATAATTTGCGAAAAGGCAAGGCAATTGCATGTAGGTCTCTTGAAGAATAAGCCAACAAGAGTCTTCAGTAAAGATAAAACTGACTTAAATGTTCATTTATCCATTAAAATTAGTGCTTTATATTTATTTCTCATTGTTTTCTGTATGTAAAACTATAGTTATTCTCTATAAAATGTATTTTTTGTTAATGTTTTTGGGTGTCTGGAACGGATTAATTGGATTTACATTTCTTATGGGAAATATTACTTCGGTTTTTGTCCATTTCGGATTTCGGCTGACCTTCTGGAACGGTTAAGGACGAAAACTGGGGTATTACTGTTTAGTAAATTTGATAGATTAGTTTTTGCCATTGTATGGGCCACACTTACAGTAGACCACCATTTTTCGTGCCTCCGTCTACTGTGTTTCTACCTGTTCTTGACTCATTTTTTTTTTGTATTTATTTTCAATTTTCGCATTGAAGGTTCACCACCTATTGTAGCGGCTCTGCTTCCACCTCAGACCTGTTTCAATCTAAATCTAGCACTGTTTACACCCTCTCCCATGTCACCATCAGTTGCCTCATGGATACGTACTGTATGATTGCCCTCTATTGTGTTATCACTCATTTCTGATTTTTTTTAATTGCTCTTTGCCATACCTGAATATTAATCATGGCATCTAAGAGGAAATCTAGTTTAAGTGACAGTGTGAAGAATTTTAAGCATAAAACTGTTCACCTGGTGAAGAAAATACAGCCTCTCCTCACTTAATGACTGAGTTCCTTACCTAAGAACACGTCGGTAAAGGAATTTGTTGCTGAGTAGCATTCTATAATGATAGTGGGTTTGTGTCAACCATCTTTGATATTATTTTAATGTCACTTTTGCACCATTTATAACATTCCTGGTATATTTTTAAATGTTTATACAGTAGTGTATTGTATATTGTAATCAACAGAATAGAGAAAATCGGCTCTAATATGTATTATTTAGGTATGCATACTGGTCAGAGAGCCCGTTGTAAGTTCGAGTTGTCTGTAAATGAGTACATCACTAAGTGAGGAGAGGCTGTATAGGTAATATAGAGCAAAAAGGCACAATACTGGAACAATACTCAAATAACCTAGTCCAGGCTGGCTATGTGCAGGTTATTGTGTGTAGGTAATAAATGTTTGAAGGTTGTAAACATGGTTGATTCAGCCAAGGTTATAGAGTGAGGGAATCAAGAATTCATTCAGTTTGAGACAATGAGTAGATAAGAGCTTGTGTGATGAGTAACCCAAATTGTGACGTGTCGAAAAAAATGAGAAATCAGTTAATACAGCTTGATAAAACTGAAAAATTACTGAATGATTGGATTCAGGAGAAAAAGATATGCGTGTCACTTTAATTTCCTTGTCATATGTGGGGAAAGCCTTATCTTGCTATAAAACTGTGTGAGAGCAGGAAGGAAAACCTTCAGACAAGTGAATCTTTATTCATTGATGGTTTAATCAGATTCGAGTGCACAGTAAACCTCATAACTTAGTTCAGTGGTGGTAATCCCTCTGCAGACCATACAGCAGCAGAGAATTTTTCTGCTGAGTTGCTGGAAATTATTTCTGAGGATGACGTTGCACTTATTCAAGTGTTTAATGAGACAGAATTGTTTTAAGTTCTAGAAGATATCTTCTAGAACTTAAATCAGCAGGCATGAAAAAGGTGCTCCTGGATTCAAGGTAGTAAAAGACAATTTCTGTTTGCTGTTGTGCACTAATGCAACAGGTGACTTTAACCCTTAAACTGTCCAAACGTAGATCTAGGGTCATGTTCGTAGCACTCCGACCTTTATTTTCCCCATTTGAAAGCATGTAAAAAAAACTCGTAGATCTACGTTCGGAGCGCTACGCATGTGAATGTAGATCTACGTTTGGACAGTTTAAGGGTTAAAGTGCAGATCCATGCTTGTTCATTGCTTAGATAATCCCTATGCTTTAAAACAAGGATAAAATCACTTTACCTGTTATTTGGCTGTCCAACCAGCCAACATGGATGACATAAGAATTATTTGTTGACTGGTCCAGGCATCATTTTATTCTTGAAGTCATGTTTTATCTGTGCAGCAAGAATCTTGCATTCAAGATTCTCCCGACTTGATAATTCCCATGTTCATCCTGAACTGTTAAAGAATTGAACCAAAATAATTTTTTTTTTACCACCAAATACATCACTGATACAACCAATGGATCAAGGTGTAATTAAGTCATTGAAGCATATCTACACACACACTGGTATAGAAACTGCATGCGACAATGGAAATGACTCAAAGCTTGGACTGCCAGAGTTCTAGCATAAATTCAGTATTGCAGGTGCCTTACCCCATGTCTAAGATGCACAGGATAATGTGCCCAAGTCAATAATAAATACAAGCTGGGGAAAATTATGGCCTAGCATGGTGAATAATTTTACTGGTTATCCATTAGTTGAGAGTCAAATTTTTCACCTGGCAAGGAGGTTGCCAGGTGAGGGCTTTGAAGACATGTAGTCAGAAGACCTCCGTGAACTCTTAGAAGACAAGAAAAAAAGAAGTCCGGAGGAAATGTTGACAGCTGAATTCTCAGATAGACTGGACTCGGAAGATAAGGAAGAAGAGCCTGTAGAGAAACAATTAACACTTAAACAGTTATATGAGTTCCATGTACTGCTAAATGTGCAGACTTCCTTGAAGAGGACCCTGAAGCAGATGCTGAACCAAGCAATGCTGCCCTACTGTCAGCTGTATAAAGAACTGCTGGGTAATACACAGCAGAGATGCACAATAATACTTTAGGGCTCCCTTAAGTAGCAGCTCTGTGTTGACCTCAGCCCATGAACCCCAGCCATCCACTAAGCCTATAAACCTCCCCTGGGCGCTGTATAATCCTACGGGTTTAGCGCTTCCCCCTTGATTATAATAATAATAATATAAACCAAAACCTTTCGTTGTAGCCACCAAATCCCAACCCTTCACTTCATCCATCTTGGCCACCTCATCTGTGGCCCAGTAGGGCCACACCAATCTTCTTCACTGACATCGTCAAATGAGCAACAACCACCTCCAGAATCTACGGTTAGTGTATTCGCATTGCTTGACTTTTAGGTTATGCTAGGTTAAATCATCCTATCTCGTGCTATAACAACAAGCTTTAATATGCCCATACCATCTGCGTGCCTTTTAATAGAAACGGTGTATCATGCAAAGACATAACCATTCCCATTACTTAATTTACTAATTGTAACATTGTTATATGTTTTGTACTACCTCATTATTATAAATCTAATTAATCATTTCAGTTACAGTGGAACCTCGGTTTTCATTTGCCCTGGTTTTCGTTGAATTCGGTTTTTGACGACTTTCGTCAAAATTTTGTCCCAGTTTTTGTTCGTCACATTGGTTTTCGTCGAGTTGACAGCGGTCTGCCATACCGAATGTGCCCACCCGCGCTCACACAAAGCATCCTTTACGTTCTGAGTCAGTCTGGCTTTGTTTCTCGTCCGTAAAGGGTGGTAGTGATGGTGGTAGTAATGGTGGTAGAGGTAACCTCTCCTCCCTCTCTCCTCCTTGCCATCTTCCATACGCCAACAGGAGTCTTCAATAAAGGTAAAAGTGATGTTAAATGTTTATTTATCCATTTTGTTAGTCCTTTATATTTATTTCTCATTGTTTTCTGTTTGTAAAACTAGTTATTTTCTATAAAATGTGTTTTTTGTTAATACTTTTGGGTGTCTAGAGCGGATTAGTAATTGGATTTACATTATTTCTTATGGGAAATATTGCTTTAGTTTTCATTGAATTTGGTTTTCGTCAGACTTTCTGGAACAGATTAATTACGAGAACCGAGGTTCCACTGTACCTAACTTTTATATCGTTATGCCGTATGGCATATTAAAATGTACTGCACCATAACCTGCATCAATATAGAGTAAGAATTAGGATTAGTCAGCTCGAAATGCCTAGGCATGCTAGAGGCCTTCTTTGTAATTATTATTTTATAATATGTAAACCACACATTATAAACTTCGCAAGGAAATAAACATTTTCATTTTAGTCATTGTACAATACTCCATTTATTATTGGTGATGAATTGTGTATTTACTAGGTAATAGGTTGGTAGACAACAACTAACCAGGGAGGTACTGCCATCCTGCCAAGTGAGTTTGAAATGGAAATCTGTAGTTGTTTTACATGATGGCAGGATTGCTGGTGTCTTTTTTCTGTCTCGTAAAGATGTGGTATAACAGGTATATCTTGCTACTTCTGCTTACACTTGGGTCACACTACACATGCATATACATACACACCCATCTGGGTTTTCTTCTATTTTTTCATAGTTCTTTATTTCTTCTTATCTCTGTGGGGAAGCGGAAAATAATTCTTCCTCTGTAAGCCGTATGTGTCAGAAGGGGTGACTAAAATGCCGGGAGCAAGGGCCTATAACCCCTTCTATATAAATTACTAAATTTATAAAGAAAATCTTTAGTCTTCATTTTTAGGTCACCCTGCCTCAGTGGGATGCAGCCAGTTCATTCGAAAAAAAAAAGTGTATTGAAAGGAAAAGCTGTATGGTTTTTTGCAAGGTGGCATGGAACACAACCCAGTTTTTCCCACAAGTCGATCTCTCCCGTTATTGCATTTTCATGTATAGCTTTGTTTTTCTGGAATGTAACTCAAGCAAAATATGGTTGTCTACTGTATTTTTTTTTTTAACACGGTCATCTCCCACCGAAGCAGGGTGACCCAAAAAGAAAGAAAAAATCTCAAAAAACAAAATACTTTCATCATCATTCAACACTTTCACCTCATACATAATCACTGTCTTTGCAGTGATTATGTATGAGGTGAAATATATGACAGTTCAGAAGTCCCTCCAAACTGCCAATATCACAAACCCCTCTGTTAAAGTGCAGGCATTGTACTTCCCATTTCCAGGACTCAAGTCTGGCTAACCAGTTTCCCTGAATCCCTTCACTAAATATTACCCTGCTAACACTCCAACAGCTCGTCAGGTTCCAAAAACCATTCGTCTCCATTCACTCCTATCTAACACCCTCATACATGCTTGCTGTAAGTCCAAGCACCTCGCCCACAAAACCACCTTTACCCCCTCCCTCCTACCTTTTCAAGGACGATCCCTACCCCGCATCCCTTCCCCTACAGATTTATACGCTCTCTAAGTCATTCTACTTTGATTCATTCTCTCTAAATGACCAAACCACCTCAACAACCCCTCTTCAGCCCTCTGACTAAAACTTTTAGTAACTCCACACCTCCTCCTAATTTCCACACTCCAAATTATCTGCATATTTATACTATGCATTGCCCTTAGACAGGACATCTCCACTGCCTTCAGCCACCTCCTTGCTGCAGCATTTGTAACCCAAGCTTTACACCCATATAAGAGTGTTGGTACTACTATACTTTTGTACATTCCCTTCTTTGCCTCCATGGGTAATTGTTTTTTTTTTTTTTTTTGTCTCCACAGATAGCTCAATACACCACTTGCCTTTTTTCCTTCATTAATTCTATGGTTAACCTCGTCCTTCATAAACCCATCCGCTGACAAGTCAACTCCCAGATATCTGAGAACATTCACTTCTTCCATACTCTCTCTCTCCAATGCTATATCCAATTTTTCTTAAACTCATTTAATATCCTCATCACCTTACTCTTATCTATGTTTACTTTCAACTTCCTACCTTTACACACCCTCCCAAACTCGTCCACTAACCTTTGCAACTTTTTTTAGAATCTCCCATAAGCACAGTATCATCAGCAAAAAGTAACTGTGTCAACTCCCATTTTGTATTTGATTTGCCATAATTTAATCCTACCCCTCTCCACAACACCCTAACATTTACTTCTTTTACAATCCCATCTATAAATATATTAGACAACCATGGTGACATTACACATCCCCGTTTAAGAACTACTTTTACCGGGAAGTGATCTCCCTCTCTTCTACACATCCTAACCTGAGCCTCACTATCCTCATAAAAACTACAGCATTTAGTAACTTACTACCTATTCCTTATACTTGCAATATTTGCCACATTGCTCCTCTGTCCACTATCATATGCCTTTTCCAAATCCATAAATGCAGTGAAAACTTCCCTACCTTTATCTGAATACTGTTCACATACGTGCTTCAATGTAAACACTTGATCTACACATCCCCTACCCACTCTAAAGCCTCCTTGCTCATCTGCAATCCTACTTTCTGTCTTACCTCTAATTCTTTTAGTAATACCCCTACCGTACACTTTTCCTGGTATACTCGGTAAACTTCTTCCCCAATAATTTTTAGTCTCTTTTGTACCCCTTCCCTTTATATATACATGCTCTCTGCCAATCCCTAGGTACCTTCCCCTCTTTCATACATTTATTAAACAAAAATACCAACCACTCCAACACTATATCCCCTCTGCTTTTAACATTTCTGTCATGATCCCATCAGTTCCAGCTGCTTTATCCCCTCTCATTCTACGTAATGCCTCATGCACCTCCCCCACACTTACATCCTGCTCTTCTTCACTCCTAAAAGATGTTATGCCTCCCTGGCCCGTGCATGAAGTTACCACCTCCCTTTCTTCATCAACATTTAAAAGTTCCTCAAAATATTCCCGCCATCTACCCAATACCTCCAGCTCCCCATGTACTAACTCCCCTGCTCTGTTTTTAACTGACAAATCTATTTGTTCCCTAGGCTTTCTTAACTTGTTTATCTCGCTCTAAATTTTTTTCTTATTTTCATCAAAATTTCTTGACAGTGCCTCTCCCACTCTGTCATCTGCTCTCCTTTTGCACACCCTCACCACTTTCTTCACCTTTCTTTTACTCTCCATATACTTTGCTCTTCTTATAACACTTCTGCTTTGTAAGAACCTCTCATAAGCTACCTTTTTTCTCATTTATCACACCCTTCATCATTCCACCAGTCACTCCTCTTTCCTCCTGCACCCACCCTCCTATAGCCACAAACTTCTACCTCACATTCTAATACTGCATTTTTAAAACTATTCCACTCCTCAACCCCTCCACCCTCACCCCAATACTCATACTTGCACTAGCCCATCTACTGTATGTATAATGTAATCATTATGATTGTTAGGTAACAAGTCATGTGGGTCTTTAACTTTAAATAGCCAAAATATCAATCATAAGATTTAAAACAACTTTAAGTGATGGAGACTAAAGCTGAGATTTGTGATCAGTGCATCAAAGTTAGCTGGATAAAAATTTAAAATTTGTTGGCTAGTGTTATCTGTCTGCTGATATTATTCTTGCTTGGCTGTGTAATAATTTTTGTTGCTACTAGAATGCCCATATTTTTAGCTACTTCTGAACTGCATCCAATATACTGTGCCTATGTGAAGATTGTTCATTATATTCATTGTCTTAAAATTTTCAGCTGTTCTTGCTTCCTCTGGTCATCGGCTCTGTTCATGGCAGCCCATAACATCTCTTGCCTGCTTTATTCTTATTTTGTTTAGCATATTCTATCTCCAAGTTTATATCTGGTACTAAATGACAACTTTTTTTCTTTGTAGCCATAGATTAATGTAAATTTGTGCATTAATTAGCAGAAGGGATGTAGAAAAATTTGCTGACTTCCAGCTTGGGTTGTACATTTATTTTGGAATTTCACTGTACCATCTGGTGTTACAACTAAGATGTAACAAATTGTCGAGCATGTGTACCAGTAGTGAAAGCCTTTCTTCTCCCCTAGTAATATTTTTTTGCTTTGTTCGCACTAGATACAGTGGAAATTTTGGACTATAAATCTTTTCTTTTATAGCTTAAAATAGAGTACCGTGCAGTAATTATAATAAATACGCAGGTGTCTTATAAGTGATATGTAGTTTATTAATCTTTATATCTCATTGTATAAAGAATATGATTAATGAATTATTTTATCTTACAGTGTGCTTCCAAGGAAAGTATGTTGGAAGATATTCACGATAGTCAGAATCATGAAACACCACCAAAGAGAACATTAAGAAGTGGATTATTAACACAGGATAAAGGTGATAAACAAGATTTACTTTCTTCCAAGCATAAGCAAGTAATAAAAAAGTTAGTAAAGGAATGTTCTGAATTGTTTATATCATTGAGAAGCAAGCCAAAGAAACCTTCAGTTCAGAATGCCAGAAACTTGTTGCACAAGACTGCAAGTCAAAGCAAAGGTAAAACAGTTTTTAAGAACACTACTAACAAAACGAAGTGCACAGGAGCTTCAAAACAATGTACAAGACAGGATGGAGAGAAAGTTACATTTGGTGTTTCTGCAAACAGTGATGATTCAGAGTGTAGTATATTGAAGACTAAAGAAATTTCATTCAAAGATGACCATTCAGAGTCATTAGGCCATAAAGATGACAGTGCTTCATTCAAAAGATCAAAGTCTTTATCATGTAAAAAGTCTTTAGAAGCCAGTGCAGGAGCAGCTGATAATGAAAAATCTTCCAGTAAAGCATATGACCATCTTCAAACTCAAGGACACACTGACAGGGAAACCTTGGCAAAATCTTATGTACCAGGCAAATATGTTGAAAAGTCTTCACCAGAAAATGCTAGCACTTCCAGAAGAGCTACGAGATCATGGACTGAAAACTCCAAAACATGCAACAGAATGTCAGCATCATCAGAATCTTCACTAGAAAATGTTACTACTAAATGTACTAAAAATTCTAGTACAATTAGTACTAAGAATTCTAAAACATGTAATGAGGATGCCAGGGTGTCAACCTCGACGGGTACTGGTAAGTCAGGGACAAATGGTGGTAACACCAAATTAAATAAGGCAAAATTAGATGATAGAGCTGATATTGTGAAAGGCCAAACTGTCTCTGAAAGTGTAATGTGTAAAAGATCCAAAATTATTCAGGTACCTTCATTCACATCAGTAGATGAATCAGTAAAAACTACTAAAAGTATACACAGTATAAATTCAACTACAAATGGTACAGGAAAGCCCAGCCAAAAAATCTATAGCATAAAACCTAATATAAGACATAGTAAAAATCGGAGATCCAAAACTGAAGCTAAAGCTAGAATATTTACCACGATAAATATTTCCAGATTTGTTGAGATGAATATTCCAAACCTGGTTTTAAAAGATGATGTTAAAGAGTCTACTTTAACACAAGCTGATGATAAATCTCGTGTTGACTCTGATCCTACAAAATTGCAGAATTCAAAGGATTCTGAAAAAGCCACATTGGAAAGCCGTACTGCAAAAGTCATTACAAAATCTCATATTAGGAAATTCTCAACAAAATTAAAGAAAAAATCTAGGGCTTTTGAATTAAATGATAAGTCTGAGGCATTGAAGACAAAAGGAATGAACACAGATTCTTTTAAAGCTTTTGTTGATGCTGTAAAAAGTGTTAAGGCAAACCCTGATAGTGTGGGATATACCACTCGCTCACATGTTACAACAAACCCTGATAGTGTGGGACATATCACTCGCCCACAGGTTGCAACAAGCCCTGAAAGTGTGGGACATATCACTTGCTCACATGCTACAATGAGCCCTGATAGTGTGGGACATAACACTCGCTCACATGTTAAAACAAACCCTGATAGTGTGGGATATACCACTCGCTCACATGTTACAACAAACCCTGATAGTGTGGGACATGTCACTCGCCCACAGGTTGCAACAAGCCCTGAAAGTGTGGGACATATCACTTGCTCACATGCTACAATGAGCCCTGATAGTGTGGGACATAACACTCGCTCACATGTTAAAACAAACCCTGATAGTGTGGGATATACCACTCGCTCACATGTTACAACAAACCCTGATAGTGTGGGACATATCACTCGCCCACAGGTTGCAACAAGCCCTGAAAGTGTGGGACATATCACTTGCTCACATGCTACAATGAGCCCTGATAGTGTGGGACTTAACACTCGCTCACATGCTGCAATGAGCCCTGATAATGTGGGACACAATACTCGCTCACATGCAACGAGCCCTGATAGTGTGGGACATATCACTCGCTCACATGCTGCAAAGGCTCCACTGACTACAGTATCTGCTACAAAAAATCTTAAAACTGTAAGGCATACTAGAGTTGCAACTACAAAATTCACCACTCCAGTTATTGGTAAAGCAAAATATTCGAAGGTGATCTTACATGTTGATAGTGCAAAATCCAGGTCATCAAGAAGTATTGAAAGGAAATTTACTTCAGTCTGTGATACCCCAGAGCATACCAGACAAGTTGGTACTAAAAAGTTCACTAATGAAAAAAGTAATCGCTGTGTCACTAGATCAAGAACATGTATTAAGAAGTTTGTGGCATTGAAAACTAAATTTGTGAAGTCAAAAGCAGATGAAGTTTCAAAGCTTACAAGAAAAGATGCTCCTGCTGTCAAATGTGACATAAAGTCAAATTTAATAAAATCTGTATTGCATACTGAAAATGATGAAATAAATCATGCAAAATTTGAAAGCTGCAAGAGGAATGTAAGTAACTCCAAAGCTCTATCAGGTACTGGTGTCTTGAAGTGCTCTAGATCTATGACTGCAGAATTAGTTACATCAGAGTCTGAAACTTCCTCAGTATCTAGTATGATGGCATGCTCTTTAACAGAGAGGGATGGTTCAAAAACTCCTTTGGAAAAAGACAGTGCAATGAACTCTTTAGAAAGTCGTAGGTCTGAAATCAGACTAGACACCGACATAGAAAAAACAAGTGTATTAGGAACTGATATGGTAATATCAACTAGAAGCAGAGCTAATGCCACATCATTAGTCATGTCAGAAGTAGAGTCTGTAGATTCTTTGTCCTCTGTAGGTGGTACTGCAGCATCCATTGTGACTAAAACTTGTAATACAAAACCTAATTTGATGAATGTTGACAGTACTTATGTCAGTTCAGCCAAGCCCATTGAAACAAAATGTGATACAGTAAATGACAGTGTCACAGTACCTGGTAATGTTAATTCCTCCTGTTTTAAAAAGACCTCCACAAAATCATCTGCAGGAAATTATCGGAAAGAATCTGTATCACTTGATATTGACACTGCAAATGACACTGATGTATGTATTGTAATGCCTTGCAACCAGACTGATAGTGTAAATTCCACTCTAGTAAAAACTGTCTCATTACCTGTCACACCTCACTGTCTTACTAGATCAAGTGATGCAAAACCAGTAATAAAGGACACTAATCTTGCAGTTAATGAATTAGTACAAGATTCTGCTGCAGAGGGCTCTACAAAATCATCTACAGGAAAATGTCAGAAAAAATTGGAGAATATTTCATCTATATCAATAGATATAGATGAAATATTAGATGCTTTTACACACGAAGAATTTTCAGGAGAGACTCCTGTAAGTGGCAGTAATGATACGTGTCTTTTAACATTTAGTAACCAGACAGATAGTGTAAATTACACTCCATGCAAAACTGAAGCTGCATTACCTGTCACACCCCAAGTTGATGCTCCAGAACCTCTTACCAAGTCTACTGTTGCAGAATCAAGAATAACAGAGGATGCTGACTCGGTAAATTTCATTGTTTCAAAAGCGACGGCTTTGCCAGTAGCTGTAAGAAAAACTGAAGAGGATACTTTTGAGGTTACTAAATCAAAAAATAATATGCAGGATAAGTTGATTAATGAGGCTGCAAAATGTCTTATAAATGATGAAAAGCTGAGACATACCATGGAAAAACCTGGCCATTCATTATCTCCAGAAACTGCATGTCCAAAGTCTTCCAGACCAAGAGGCGATTCTGTAACTTGTCCCGGAACATCAGCTGATTTTGCAAAGTCGGCCACAATTAGAGACGATAAAATCTCTGCAGGAAGATCATCTGATAAAATTAATTCATCAGGAATGAGAGCTGATCCCTCAAAATTGACCAGAACAGAAACTGGTCTTAGAAAATCAGCCAGAGTAAGAACTAATAGTGAAAAGTCTCTCATAGAAAGAAATAGTAGTAAAAAATCTCCCAGAAAAAGAAATAATAGTGGAAAATCCCCTAGAAAAAGAAATAATAGTGGAAAATCCCCCAGAAAAAGAAATAGTGAAAAATCCCCCAGAGAAAGAAATAATAGTGGAAAATCTTCCAGAGAAAGAAGAGATAGTGAAAAATCTCCCATTAAAAGATGTAAGAGTGCGATATCTTGTGGGAAACCCGACTGTGTTAAGAGTCTAAGACACAACACTCGTTCAAAGAAATCTGGAGACGGCAACTGCTGCTTGTGCACCAAAGAAGTCGGTGTAAAATCCCCTGGAAAAACTGCCAACATAACTAAAGTAGGCTCTGATCTTTTGACATGTGCTGCAACTGGTGATGCAGAATTCAATTCCTCCTTCACTACAAAATGGATATCAAGTACTAATGATGCTACAATGTTTCATGTAGGGCATGAACCAAGATTCAGTAAGAGTGATGCTGAAGAAATTGGTGCTTCAGATTTTATAGATTCTGTAAAATTCAGTCCTGATAATACTGACTTTGTGAAAGATGGATCAGAAACTAATATTGATATAACCTCCTCATCAAGAGAACTTAATGAACAAGCCACCATAGCTGGAGATGAAGGCTGTGCCCCAACTACCAAGCCTGGGGAGGCTGGTGTCAGCACGGTCTCTAAGAAGGAAGCAGCATGCTCCGTCTCAGCTGCTAAGATTCAGGAGGTGGTAGTCACTCCAGCTGCCAAGGCTGGAGAGACAGGCACCACTCCAGCTGCCAAGGCTGGAGAGACAGGCACCACTCCAGTTGCTAAGACTGGAGAGACAGGCACCACTCCAGTTGCTAAGACTGGAGAGACAGGCACCACTCCAGTTGCTAAGACTGGAGAGACAGGCACCTCTCCAGCTGCCAAGGCTGGAGAGACAGGCACCACTCCAGCTGCCAAGGCTGGAGAGACAGGCACCACTCCAGCTGCCAAGGCTGGAGAGACAGGCACCACTCCAGCTGCCAAGGCTGGAGAGACAGGCACCACTCCAGCTGCCAAGGCTGGAGAGACAGGCACCACTCCAGCTGCCAAGGCTGGAGAGACAGGCACCACTCCAGCTGCCAAGGCTGGAGAGACAGGCACCACTCCAGCTGCCAAGGCTGGAGAGACAGGCACCACTCCAGCTGCCAAGGCTGGAGAGACAGGCACCACTCCAGCTGCCAAGGCTGGAGAGACAGGCACCACTCCAGCTGCCAAGGCTGGAGAGACAGGCACCACTCCAGCTGCCAAGGCTGGAGAGACAGGCACCACTCCAGCTGCCAAGGCTGGAGAGACAGGCACCACTCCAGCTGCCAAGGCTGGAGAGACAGGCACCACTCCAGCTGCCAAGGCTGGAGAGACAGGCACCACTCCAGCTGCCAAGGCTGGAGAGACAGGCACCACTCCAGCTGCCAAGGCTGGAGAGACAGGCACCACTCCAGCTGCCAAGGCTGGAGAGACAGGCACCACTCCAGCTGCCAAGGCTGGAGAGACGGGTGACACTCCAGCTGCCAAGACTGAAGAGACGGGTGCCACTCCAGCTGCCAAGACTGGAGAGACAGGCACCACTCCAGCTGCCAAGGCTGGAGAGACAGGCACCTCTCCAGCTGCCAAGGCTGGAGAGACAGGTGCCACTCCAGCTGCCAAGGCTGGAGAGACAGGTGCCACTCCAGCTGCCAAGACTGGAGAGACAGGCGCCACTCCAGCTGCCAAGACTGGAGAGACTGACGCCACTCCAGCTGCCAAGACTGGAGAGACGGACGCCACTCCAGCTGCCAAGACTGGAGAGACGGGCACTACTTCACCTGCCAAGACTGGAGAGACGGGCACCACTCCAGCTGCCAAGGCTGGAGAGACGGGCACCACTCCAGCTGCCAAGGCTGGAGAGGCAGGCACCACTCCAGCTGCCAAGGCCAGAGAGACAGGCACCACTCCAGCTGCCAAGGCTGGAGAGACAGGCACCACTCCAGCTGTCCAGTCTGGAGAGACAGGCGCCACTCCAGCTGCCAAGACTGGAGAGACTGGCGCCACTCCTGCTGCCAAGACTGGAGAGACGGGCGCCACTCCAGCTGCCAAGACCAGAGAGACGGGCGCCACTTCAGCTTCCGAGACCAGAGAGACGGGTGCCACTCCAGCTGCCACATCTGGAGAGATGGGTGCCACTCCAGCTGCCACATCCGGAGAGACGGGCACCACTCCAGCTGCCACATCCGGAGAGACGGGCACCACTCCAGCTGCCACATCCGGAGAGACGGGCGCCACTCCAGCTGCCACATCCAGAGAGACGGGCGCCACTCCAGCTGCCACATCCGGAGAGACGGGCGCCACTCCAGCTGCCACATCCGGAGAGACGGGCGCCACTCCAGCTGCCACATCCGGAGAGACGGGCGCCACTCCAGCTGCCACATCCGGAGAGACGGGCGCCACTCCAGCTGCCACATCCGGAGAGACGGGCGCCACTCCAGCTGCCACATCCGGAGAGACGGGCGCCACTCCAGCTGCCACATCCGGAGAGACGGGCGCCACTCCAGCTGCCACATCCGGAGAGACGGGCGCCACTCCAGCTGCCACATCCGGAGAGACGGGCACCACTCCAGCTGCCACATCCGGAGAGACGGGCGCCACTCCAGCTGCCACATCCGGAGAGACGGGCGCCACTCCAGCTGCCACATCCGGAGAGACGGGCGCCACTCCAGCTACCACATCCGGAGAGATGGGCGCCACTCCAGCTGCCACATCTGGAGAGACGGGCGCCACTCCAGCTGCCAAGACCGGAGAGACGGACGCCACTCCAGCTGCCAAGACCGGAGAGACGTGCACCACTCCAGCTGCCAAGACTGGAGAGACGTGCACCACTCCAACTGCCAAGACTGCAGAGACGGGCGCCACTGCAGCTGCCAAGACTAGAGAGAATGGCACCACTCCAGCTGCTAAGACTATAGTGGCAAGTGTTGCCCCTACTTCCCAGACTGGAAAGCTGGGTGCTGCTGCAGTTGCTAACAGTGGCACTGGAAAAACTGGAATAGGCCCTCGTAATAGAGCCTGCTGCACCACAGTTTGTACTGAGAGGAGGGCAGTTGCCTTGCCTGAATGTTTAAAGACGAAAGCCAGTACAGCTAATGCTGAAAAGACAAGAGTTCCTTTATCTGAAAATGTTAAAAAGTCAAACCCCACAGGTGTAACTGAAACAACAGCTGCTGCCTTACCTGAAGGTGTAAAGGCACCAATTGCCATAGTTAATATGGAGAAGGGAGAGACTGCAGGTAACATTAAAAAATTGTCAGTTGGCTCAGCCATACCTACAATACTTTACACAGGTAAAAGCATGATAACCTCCAAAACAGCTTCTGGAAAGTCTGCAGTCACTGCAAATGAGAGTGGAAATTCAACAGTCGCCAAAACTAAGTCTCAAACGTTAGTATGTGACATTGGTAACACTGAAAAATCAGGAAACACTGCTGTAAATGTTAAAAAGGTGCCAGTTATCATTACTAACATAAGAAAGTTAGCAGTTAGTAGTGTTGCCAGTAGAAAGTCAGCAAATACCACAGTAGAATTAGGAAAGTCGGAAGATATCATGAATGTTGCTAGAAGATTAACAGTGACCTCAACAGAAGACAAAGCATCTACGATGCGTGAAGTTAATGTTCGCGAATCGTCTGTGTCGGCAGATCCTGAAATAACTACTCAGGTATTTAGCATCTTCTTGTGTTGACAATAATTATGTAAATACAGGTTTGCCCTTGCTTTGTGGATTAAGTACATGTGAATTTACTGTTATGTGGCCCTGTTTCTATCAGTTATTCTGTGTATGTGATGTACAGTCTGGTACATCATGTGGAATTAAGTACAGTACTTATGGAGTGCATCTTCCAAGGGCCTGGAATGCATCTACAGCATGAAACAAGGGATTCCTGTATTGAATCTTGAATTATTTAGAAATGTAATAAGTAATGAGCAAGATCAGCATGATAGTCAGGAAATTCTGAAGTATAGTGTGCCATGCAAAAATAATGTAAAGCTGCTCCTTTATGCATGGATAGAACTTAAGGCATTAAAAGTCCCTAAAATTAAGACCTCATGATAACTGTCACTAAAAGTATCTTCAATAAAAGTAAGATCACTCAGCCTTTTATAAACCAATTTGCTTTAAATTGCTTACAAATTTTTCTTGACACATTGTTAGTGTCAAATAATTATCATGTAATAGGCTCAAATACCAATATTTAAAAAAAAAAATAGCATTACAAAAGTGCACCTGGCCTTCTTTCATGAAGTGCCATTAAACTGAAATATCTGTTTCCTCTCTGAAGTATTTTGTGAATTCTTCTGGCATCAGACTATTCATTTTCTAAGGTAATTGGTCAAAAATATATGTATTCTAAACCACCTGCTGTATTTGTCTAACGTGCACAATTGTGTTTGAAGTATTTTTCACCATAATGCCATTTGGGATTCCTAATGAGCTGAGTTTGTTGAGTCTGTCCTGGACTTGTTGGTTTTGAGGGTGGATTGCCATTACTGAAATCCTGTCTTAAGCAATAAGCTAAAAAGTAGGGGATTTGGCTAAAGAAATAATAAATATTAACCCTTAAACTGTCCAAACAGATCTATGTTCACATGCGTAGTGCTCCAAAAGTAAATCTACATTTTTTTTACATATTTTCAAATACATAACAAAAAAAAAAATCAAAGTTTTTTTTACATGTTTTAAAATGTAAAAAAAAACAAAAAGAAGATCTACATTTTTTTTCATACTTTCAAATGTTGAAAAAACGTAGATCTATGTTTGGACAGTTTAAGGGTTAATGTAGGACCTAACAATTGCTTCAGGATTTAATTCTGAGTTTGTATATCACCCTAGATGCCCCAGAAATGTGTAATTACTGCTTAATGTATGATACAGTTTGAACTCTCTGCAGATACAGGATTTTCTTTGATAGATAAAGGGGATAGGTGAGTGACAAGTGTTGGAGAACATACATATTAAGTATAAGAGAATTGATGGGTGACAAAGCTTATAGGTGGGTTTAATGGGGAGGGGTAGTAGGTAAATGGGAGTTCATGTTATTTGGGGAGTAAGGAGTTATAATAATAATAATTTATTTCAGCATGATACAATGTTTATACAGACATAGGTGGCATTTAGTCGTGTGTGCAGAAAGCCCTTAGTTATACAGAGCATTTTGGGCAAACTTAAGCCTAATTTGAGACTAAAATGGCTATAACTGATTTATTGGTTATGTCCCGTCAATTGTTCCATGGGTCATTATTCCTACGTTCCATTCTCATACCAGACCTCCTTAATTGGAAAGGAAATATTTCAGTACTAAAAACTAATTAATAATCACAGGGAAGTAAAAATAACAGTCTACTAAACACAAGTAGAAGTTTGTAAGGTTTACCTTTCAGCTTGCATGTTCATAAAGACAAAACATAAGAACATAAGAATGAAGGAATACTGCATAAGACCTACTGACCCATACAGTGGACCCCCGCTTAACGATCACCTCCCAATGCGACCAGTTATGCAAGTGTATTTATGTAAGTGCGTTTGCACGTGTATGTTTGGGGGTCTGAAATGGACTAATCTACTTCACAATATTCATTATGGGAACAAATTCGGTCAGTACTGGCACCTGAACATACTTCTGGAATGAAAAAATATCGTTATCCGGGGGTCCACTGTACAAGGCAGGTCCTTATCAAAACCATTACTACCAGAAGCTACCCAAGAATTTACTCCAGTACCCATGACACCAATCACACCCAGCCCCTCCCACTCATATACAGGGTGGGCCAAAAGTTGGCTTACACTTAGTAGATATGCATTTAACTCCTGCACCTGCTCGGCATTTTTAGACTTCCAGTACTGCTTTAGTATTGGAATACTGGTTTGGAATAATGGTTCGGAATTATGGTTTGGATAAATTAAATTGAAAGCGTGAACACACAGTGAAACAACTGGAAGCCTACTTTTGGCCCACCCTGTATTTGTCCAGTCTCTCATATACTGCTCGAGTGCAAAATTTTTAAGACTTTTTCACAAACGCAATAGGATGATAGTACCTCTCTCTCTTTCTCTCTCTCTCTCTTTCTCTTTTTCTCTCTTTCTTTCTCTCTCTTTCTCTCTCTCTTTTCTTTCTTTCTCTTTTTTTTTTTTTTTTTTTTTACACGGTTTGACAAGGTTAAGGATCCCTAGCTTTATTGACAACTATTTACAGGTTAAGGATTCCTAATTTTATTGGCAAGCTAAGAGCTGTTACCTACATCAGCTCATTTGAAAGCATTTTTATTATGAGACATACAAGTAGGAAACAGGATGAAGTTGGAGCCATCTGTGGGCCAGCATTTTCATTTGATCAACTGACTTTATCTCGTTGACATCATTATCCTGTACGAATGTGTTCCATACTCGAGTCATCCTGGGTATGTATGATCTCAGATGGAGTGATGTTCTGGAGAAGGGTACAGCCAGAGTGAAGTTGCTGCTTTCTGCCCGTCTTGTGGCATAAAAGCTTGTTTCATGCTGTCCTCGAAGTGGATCCAAGTGTGGTATTTTGACAATATTGGCCTTGTACATAACAGTAAGGCCACCCACATCCCTCCTATGTTGAAGGCTCTGCTGAAATGACAGATCTATCCAGGATGGGTCCAGGCGAGAGATGAGACGTCTTGCTCTGTTCTCTACTCTGTCACGCAGTCGCAGATGAGAGGGGGGGGGGCAGGCAAACCAAGAAAGTGGAGCATACTCAAGGTGCGAGCGTACTTGTGCCTCGTACAGGATCTTGCAACCCCTACTGTCAAGCAGATGGGAGATACGGCGAAGTGCTGTAAACTTCCTGGCTGCCTTGTTTGCAAGATTTACAACATGGTTCTTCATGGTTAGTTTGGAGTCAAATTTCACCCCAAGGATATCAACTTCTTCTCCAGGTGCCAACATCCTCCCATTCATCCTTACTACTGCACCAGCATTACCATCATGGTGCCTAGAGACGATCATCATTTGCGTTTTCTCATGTGCAAATGTTACTTGCCATCTATTTCCCCAAGCTGATATAGCTCTCAGCTGGTGATTGATGTAGCTTAGAGCAGCTGGCATTTCTTCTCTTGGATAAGTGAATGTCAGTGTACAGTCGTCTGCATATGCATGTGATTCTGGGATGAGATGAAGAAGGTCGTTGAAGTAGACATTCCATAACAATGGACCCAGCACGCTTCCTTGTGGAACACTTGCCCCAATAGGATGTCTTGCTGATTCTGTTCCATTGAGAACTACACTTAGAGATCTACCATGAAGGTAGTCACTGAGGAGACTTAGCATAGAGCCTGCAATTCCCAGTGCTTGAAGTTTTGCTAAGAGGCCCTGGTGCCACACCCGATCGAAAGCGCCAGCAATGTCCAGTGCTACCACACAGCTGACTTTGGATTCATCCAGTGACTGGTGCCACTTAGTGGAGAGGTTTAACAACAGATCAGCAGCAGAGTAATGTTTCCTGAAGCCATATTGAATATCACAAAGTAGTGAGTGGTAGTCAAAAAACTCTGTCATTTGTCTTGAGATTATTGTCTCAAGGATCTTACCAGTGATTGACAGGAGTGACACTGGTCTGTAGTTGCTGATTTCTGCTCTGCTCTTCTTTTTGTGAACAGGGACTACATTCGCCTCTTTCCATAGAGAGGGCCATTTACACTGTACTAGGCAGTGCTGAAAGATGCGAGTTAGAGGTGCTGCTAGCTGATCTGCACATCTCAACAATCTTGGGCTCAACTTGTCTGGGCCCACAGCCTTTTCTTGGTCAAGTGATTTAAGTAGGAAATGCACCTCCTCCTGCCTTATTGTCACCATTGACAGTTTTGACACCGTTCTTGCAGCTAGCCAAGGAGGGTCCCTTGCTGGATCAGGAACTTGCACTTTGGTAGCAAAGTGTTCAGCAAAGAGGTCCGCCTTCTCTTGACTACTAGTAGAGGTGGTCCCATCCTGTCAATTTAGAGGTGGAATAAGTTCATCAGGCAGATAACCTTGTCTGTCCTTGACCAGGGACCACCAGGTTTTGGAGCCTACCCTACCTGATGCTAACTTTCTTTTAGTGTCCACCTCCCATTTAGCAATGGCCCACTTTTGAACATCACCCATATGCCTACAGGCTTGCATGTGCAAGTTCCTGTTATAGGTGGTAGGATGTCTCTTATACCTTCGCCATGCTTTGTGCTTAGCAGTAGCAGCCTCTCTACAACGAAAGCCAAACCAAGGCTGATCTGTAGGCTTCGTCACATATTGCCGGTGAGGAATGTGTTCTTGTTGTAGATTAAGGATGTGTCCAGTGAAGGCTTTCACTTGGTTGTCAACATCCCCTTGGAGAAGAGCATTCCAGTCGGTGGTGGCGAGCCCAGAGCAAAGGGCTGGCCAATTACCTCTTTCCCATAGCCAGGTTGTGCTTGTGGACTCCTCACCTCGTTCTGTTGGGATCTTAAGTGTCGTAAAAACAGCCTTGTGGTCAGACGATCCAACATAGCCGAGGGGTTGACAAGTGACTATGCCTTCTGCCAGATCACTCACTACTGGGTCAAGGGAGGAGCCAGAGATATGAGTAGGGAAATCAACAAAGTTTCTCATGTCAAACACTGCAAGAAGGTCATCAAAGTTCCTCTGTATAAGGTGCTGATTGAGGTCACCAACAATTATAATATGTTGACAGTTGTGTTGTAGCAGAAGGGAGTCAATATTTTCCATTAGGAAGTTGATAGGGTCTGCATGTTGCCACTGAGGTCTGTACATTGCACATGCTAGTACAGAGGTACTAGTGTTTATACAGAGCTTGAACATCATTTCAAGATGTGTAGGGGTGGCAACATCAGTGTGCTGGGCATGAACACTTTTAGAGAAGCACACAGCAACACCTCCTCCTTGCCCTTGCCTGTCTCTTCTCATCCATGAGGTGTAGCCAGCAATTCTTGCAAAATTTTCTGGAGTCCTGTCATCCAAAAATGTTTCAGCAACAGCTATCATGTCGGGACGTCTTGTGTTCACAAAACTATGTGTGAGCTCTCCAACATTAGTAATGAAACCTCTAATGTTGGCCGACAGGATGCTGATAGACTGGCTCCTCATGATGAAGTGGTCAGCTTGAGGTGGTGGGTGTGTAGGGAATGTAAGGTGCCTGCCCTTGAGAGAAGTAGGGTACTGAGGCAGCTGCAGGGATGTAGATCTGTGGTCTTGTATAAGGAGCAATCCCACCTGCTGGGCTGGGATAGGAGTAGCCAAGTGGGTGACGTGTGAGAGTGTTCACCAATTCAGAGATCCTGCTGATTTGTTCTGAGAACAGGCCTCTAAACAGGTGGCCCTGTCTGTCAAGTTCCTTTTTCTTCCGACACTGGTCCTCCTTATGTCCTTTCTTGTAGCAGTAATTACACCTGGTATCTCGCAGGCAGTTGTTGGCAGTGTGCCCCTTCCGGTGACACAGAGCGCACAGCCTAGGTGCCTGGGAGGGTGGACTAGGATTTGTTGCACCTCCTGAGTTTTGCAGATTTGTCCTCAGATTCTGCCGCTGGAACTGTGTTAGTGGAGGGTGAGACGGCTGTAGATGTCTTCCTCCTCCACGTCCTCTGCCCCGTCCTCTACCAGTTCTGACAGATGTGTCCCTGCTGTTCGTACTTCGTACTTCTCTCTTTCTCTCTTTCTTTCTCTTTCTCTCTTTCTTTCTCTTTCTCTCTTTCTCTTTCTCTCTCTTTCTCTCTTTCTCTTTCTCTCTTTCTCTTTCTCTCTTTCTTTCTCTTTCTTTCTCTCTTTCTCTTTCTCTTTCTTTCTCTCTTTCTTTCTCTCTTTCTTTCTCTTTCTTTCTCTCTTTCTCTCTTCTCTCTTTCTCTCTTCTCTCTTTCTTTCTCTTTTTTTTTTTTTTTTTTTTTTTTTTTTTACACAGGGTTTGACAAGGTTAAGGATCCCTAGCTTTATTGACAGCTATTTACAGGTTAAGGATTCCTAACTTTATTGGCAAGCTAAGAGCTGTTACCTACATCAGCTCATTTGAAAGCATTTTTATTATTATGAGACATACAAGTAGGGAACAGGATGAAGTTGCAGCCATCTGTGGGCCAGCATTTTCATCTGGTCAACTGACTTTATCTCGTTGACATCATTATGCTGTACGAATGTGTTCCATACTCGAGTCATCCTGGGTATATATGTTCTCAGATGAAGTGATGTTCTGGAGAAGGTTACAGGTAGAGTGAAGTTGCTGCTGGCTGCCCGTCTTGTGGTATAGAGGCGTGCTTCTGGCTGTTCTCGGAGTGGATCCAAGTGTGGTACTTTGACAATATTGGCCTTGTACATAACAGTAAGGCCACCCACATCCCTCCTGTGTTGAAGACTCTGCTGAAATGACAGATCTATCCAGGATGGATCCAGGCGAGAGATGAGACGTCTTGCTCTGTTCTCCACTCTGTCAAGCAATCGAAGATGAGATAGAGGGCAGGGAGTCCAAGTGAAGCATACTCAAGGTGTGAGCGTACTTGTGCCTCGTACAGAATCTTGCAACCCCTACTGTCAAGCTGCCTTGTTTGCAAGATTTACAACATGGTTCTTCATGGTTAGTTTGGAGTCAGATTTCACCGCAAGGATATCAACTTCTTCTCCAGGTGCCAACACGCTCCCGTTCATCCTTATTACTGCACCAGCATTACCATCATGGTGCCTAGAGACGATCATCATTTGCGTTTTCTCAGGTGCAAATGTTACTTGCCATCTATTTCCCCAAGCTGATATAGCTCTCAGCTGGTGATTGATGTAGTTAGAGCAGCTGGCATTTCTTCTCTTGGATAAGTGAATGTCAGTGTACAGTCGTCTGCATATGCATGTGATTCTGGGATGAGATGAAGAAGGTCGTTGAAGTAGACATTCCATAACAGTGGACCCAGCACGCTTCCTTGTGGAACGCTTGCCCCAATAGGATGTCTTGCTGATTCCGTTCCATTGAGAACTACACTTAGAGATCTACCATGAAGGTAATCACTGAGGAGACAAAGCGTAGAGCCTGCAATTCCCAGTGCTTGAAGTTTTGCTAAGAGGCCCTGGTGCCACACCCGGTCGAAAGCGCCAGCAATGTCCAGTGCTACCACACAGCTGACTTTGGATTCATCCAGTGACTGGTGCCACTTAGTGGAGAGGTTTAACAACAGATCAGCAGCAGAGTAACCTTTCCTGAAGCCATATCGACGATCACAAAGTAGTGAGTGGTAGTCAAAAAAATCTGTCATTTGTCTTGAGATTATTCTCTCTCTCTCTCTCTCTCTCTCTCTCTCTCTCTCTCTGTCTGTCTGTCTGTCTCTCTCTCTCTCTCTCTCTCTCTCTGTCTGTCTGTCTGTCTGTCTCTCTCTCTCTCTCTCTCTCTCTCTCTCTCTCTCTCTCTCTCTCTCTCTCTCTCTCTCTCTCTCTCTCTCTCTCTCTCTCTCTCTCTCTCTCTCTCTCTCTCTCTCTCTCTCTCTCTCTCTCTCTTTCTCTCTCTCTGTCTGTCTGTCTGTCTCTCTCTCTCTTTCTCTCTCTCTCTCTCTCTCTCTCTCTCTCTATATCTCTCTCTCTCTCTCTCTCTCTCTCTTTCTTTCTCTTTCTCTTTATCTCTCTCTCTCTTTCTCTCTTTCTCTCTCTTTCTCTCTCTCTCTTTCTCTCTCTCTTTCTCTCTCTCTTTCTCTCTTTCTCTCTTTCTTTCTCTCTTTCTCTCTCTCTTTTTTTTTAAATTTCAGAAAGAGAGATTATTGGTTGGGGTTTGTTTAGTTGTGTGTGCACATTTCTTTTCTCTGGACCTCTCATTGGCTTTCTCTCTTCATTTTGCATGTGACTTCAAAAAAATGAAAATTGAGACCACAACAATTTTTTTTTTTAGAGAAGGACTGTTAATGGGGGGGGGGGTTGTGCTCCCTAGGGTCTGGTCATGTGTGTAAGACCAGGCACTGGGCCACCTTGTACATCTAGGTGTTATAATGAAGTTGATCTCACAGTGCTACTTGTTGTTGACTAACATTTTGTCTTACAGTCAACAAGGAATTTTTATGATTAATATAAATCAGAAATAGAGGTGTGGCACACAGTATGCTTAGGTGAGCACCAAAATAATTTTTTTTTATTTACAGGCAGTGTACAGTAATGCAGAGCAAGCATGTAATCAACAGTCCACAAATGTGAGGTTAGTATTGAGGTTACTTTGTAATACAGTAGCACGTGGAGAATAAAAATAACATGGCCAGAACAATTTTTATATAACCCACAGATTAGAGGTGTATTATTAGACATTTCTGTCCAATCTGGTCTAGGATGGACCAAAACATTGTCTAAAGATTTATCTCCATGTTTTTATTTTCTTATATTAAATTCGTATGTTAAAAGTGCAGACTGGTAATTTTGTCTTTTTTTTTTTTCCATGTAAAATAAGGGTGAAAGAAATTAAAATTGATTTAATTTTAAATTTGTATCTAATTAAAAGTGTATTCAGTGATAGTAAAATTAAGACATCATCATCAAATTTTGTGTTGACCATTTTGAGAGAGCTGTGCACATCCATTTGTGAGAATGATGGGGCTGAAGAGCCCTTGTTCACATGACAAGGACATGTTTGGTGCTGGAAGTGATCTCTTTCTTGCTGAATGACTCTCATGACAGTTGGCAAGTTCCAAGTTAGGCTCAGAATGATTATTAGATATAACTTTCTGGTCAGTCATTAAGTTGATGAAATTAATCACATGTTACAGTACTAAATGCCGAGATGCACAGATATGAGGCTTTAATCCTTTCAGTGGCTGTCACATAGAACTGCTTCGTTGAGATCAGGGTCCCTCATGCAATTTTATGTCACAAGCTCAGCTCGTGAGCTGTGAGCCATAAATTTTGTCCTGGACATGACAGTGACAGTTCTGCGTGACAACACTGAAAGGGTTAAATATGTATCCTCTGCTGGATGACCTTACCGTGATGGAAAAAGAGCTGATGTGTCAAAAAAAAGGTATAAATGTTCATACTTCCCATAATTTCATAATTGATTCACATTGTGTAAATACACTCTATGTAGATAATAAGAAATAATAAGAAATAATTATGAAATGCACTTGGATGAAATAGCTTCTATAAAGGGCTTCCTACAGTAGTTTGTAACCCATCACTACTTTGACCTCTGCTTAATGCCCTCATTGTTCATGTTAAGAATTTTTTTTTTTTTTTTTTTTTTTTTTCAAAAAAGTCGGCCGTCTCCCACCGAGGCAGGGTGACCCAAAAAAGAAAGAAAATCCCCAAAAAGAAAATACTTCATCATCATTCAACACTTTCACCACACTCACACATTATCACTGCTTTTGCAGAGGTGCTCAGAATACAACAGTTTAGATGCATATACGTATAAAGATACACAACATATCCCTCCAAACTGCCAATATCCCAAACCCCTCCTTTAAAGTGCAGGCATTGTACTTCCCATTTCCAGGACTCAAGTCCGACTATATGAAAATAACCGGTTTCCCTGAATCCCTTCACTAAATATTACCCTGCTCACACTCCAACAGATCGTCAGGTCCCAAGTATCATTCGTCTCCATTCACTCCTATCTAACACGCTCATGCACGCTTGCTGGAAGTCCAAGCCCCTCGCCCACAAAACCTCCTTTACCCCCTCTTTCCAACCCTTTCGAGGACGACCCCTACCCCTCCTTCCTTCCCCTATAGATTTATATGCTTTCCATGTCATTCTACTTTGATCCATTCTCTCTAAATGACCAAACCACCTCAACAACCCCTCTTCTGCCCTCTGACTAATGCTTTTATTAACTCCACACCTTCTAATTTCCACACTCCGAATTTTCTGCATAATATTTACACCACACGTTGCCCTTAGACAGGACATCTCCACTGCCTCCAACCGTCTCCTCGCTGCTGCATTTACCACCCAAGCTTCACATCCATATAAGAGTGTTGGTACTACTATACTTTCATACATTCCCTTCTTTGCCTCCATAGATAACGTTTTTTGACTCCACATGTACCTCAACGCACCACTCGCCTTTTTTCTCTCGTCAATTCTATGATTAACCTCATCCTTCATAAATCCATCCGCCGACATGTCAACTCCCAAGTATCTGAAAACATTCACTTCTTCCATACTCCTCCTCCCCAATTTGATATCCAATTTTTCTTTATCTAAATCATTTGATACCCTCATCACCTTACTCTTTTCTATGTTCACTTTCAACTTTCTACCTTCACACACATTCTCAAACTCATCCACTAACCTTTGCAATTTTTCTTTAGAATCTCCCATAAGCACAGTATCATCAGCAAAAAGTAACTGTGTCAATTCCCATTTTGAATTTGATTCCCCATAATTTAATCCCACCCCTCTCCCGAACACCCTAGCATTTACTTCTTTTACAACCCCATCTATAAATATATTAAACAACCATGGTGACATTACACATCCCTGTCTAAGACCTACTTTTACCGGGAAGTTTTCTCCCTCTCTTCTACACACCCTAACCTGAGCCTCACTATCCTCATAAAAGCTCTTTACAGCATTTAGTAACTTACCACCTATTGCATATACTTGCAACATCTGCCACATTGCTCCTCTATCCACTCTATCATATGCCTTTTCTAAATCCATAAATGCAATAAAAACTTCCCTACCTTTATCTAAATACTGTTCACATATATGCTTCAATGTAAACACTTGATCTACACATCCCCTACCCACTCTGAAGCCTCCCTGCTCATCCGCAATCCTACATTCTGTCTTACCTCTAATTCTTTCAATTATAACCCTACCGTATACTTTTCCTGGTATACTCAGTAAACTTATTCCTCTATAATTTTTACAATCTCTCTTGTCCCCTTTCCCTTTATATAAAGGGACTATACATGCTCTCTGCCAATCCCTAGGTACCTTCCCCTCTTTCATACATTTATTAAACAAAAGTACCAACCACTCCAACACTATATCCCCCCCTTGCTTTTAACATTTCTGTCATGATCCCATCAGTTCCAGCTGCTTTACCCCCTTTCATTCTACGTAATGCCTCACTTACCTCCACCACACTTACATTCTGCTCTTCTTCACTCCTAAAAGATGGTATACCTCCCTGGCCAGTGCATGAAATTACCGCCTCCCTTTCTTCCTCAACATTTAAAAGTTCCTCAAAATATTCTCGCCATCTACTTAATACCTCCCTCTCCCCATCTACAAACTACCCTACTCTGTTTTTAACTGACAAATCCATACTTTCCCTAGGCTTTCTTATCTTGTTTAACTCCAAAAATTTTTCTTATTTTCATTAAAATTTCTTGACAGTGCCTCTCCCACTCTATCATCTGCTCTCCTTTTGCACTCTCTCACCACTCTCTTCACCTTTCTTTTACTCTCCATATACTCTGCTCTTCTTATAACACTTCTGCTTTGTAAAAACCTCTCGTAAGCTACCTTTTTCTCTTTTATCACACCCTTTACTTCATCATTCCACCAATCACTCCTCTTTCCTCCTGCCCCCCACCCTCCTGTAACCACAAACTTCTGCCCCACATTCTAATACTGCATTTTTAAAACTATTCCAACCCTCTTCAACCCCCCACTACTCATCTTTGCACTAGCCCATAAAATATGTATTACTTGTTACCAAATTTCTTTCTACACATAGCTCAATTAATTAAAGGCTCCCCATTTACATTTACCCCTGGCACCCCAAATTTACCTACTTCAGGAAGGCCCCACTTATACGGCTGGTTAGGTTCCAGGCTACCGCCGTAAAGTGGAACACCCTTTTTTTCCACTTACAAATGCATACAAACACTAGATAACAAGTTTACACTAACATATATTAAGTTAGCAATAGAACCAGGCATCAAAAAACAATAAAAAAGTACAATACACACATAGTGCACTCATTACTTACCTTAAAATATTTATAGTCTTAATCTAGGATGCGACAAGTAGTATTTATTGTAAGAAATCAAGTGTGGTATGTATGGTAGTCAGCCGGGCTACCATACCAGGCCAACCCACCTACACATAATATTCTATTACATTTAAGCATCCCAGAGCGATAAAATGTATATACAGTTCACTCATTACTTACTCTTGAACATCGACAAAAATTTAACATTTCCGCTACTTTGAGCTCAGTTTCAAGCCATTTCCGGTGCTAAAACCAATCAAAATCATCTCTATTTCTGTAATATGTCTTCCATTCTATCAAATGAGACCAAGAAATTGCAAATACAACTATAAAAAACATACGAAAAAACACTGCAAAGTTGCTGTTTTAATCGAAAATCTTGGTTTCAGTTTTTTTTCTCTCATTATACACAGTGTGCTGCAGGATTTGTTTTATGTGGTGCATACATACCATATAGATGTATTCTCTCATATCTAGGCCCAAGTGTACCACTCACAGTTTATCCGAGTGAGCTGTGCTCATGACGTAGATCTACGGTTTGGACACTGAACGCAAAGCCGTAGATCTACTGGACGGACCCTGAAAGGGTTAAGGTAAGTAATGATTTATATTATTATTATTATTATCACACCGGCCGATTCCCACCAAGGCAGGGTGGCCCGAAAAAGAAAAACTTTCACCATCATTCACTGGCAAGACAGTGATGGAGTGAATGATGGTGAAAGTTTTTCTTTTTCGGGCCTCCCTGCCTTGGTGGGAATCGGCCGGTGTGATAATAATAATAATATAAATCATTACTTACCTTAACCCTTTCAGGGTCCGTCCAGTAGATCTACGGCTTTGCGTTCAGTGTCCAAACCGTAGATCTACGTCATGAGCACAGCTCACTCGGATAAACTGTGAGTGGTACACTTGGGCCTAGATATGAGAGAATACATCTATATGGTATGTATGCACCACATAAAACAAATCCTGCAGCACACTGTGTATAATGAGAGAAAAAAAACTGAAACCAAGATTTTCGATTAAAACAGCAACTTTGCAGTGTTTTTTCGTATGTTTTTTATAGTTGTATTTGCAATTTCTTGGTCTCATTTGATAGAATGGAAGACATATTACAGAAATAGAGATGATTTTGATTGGTTTTAGCACCGGAAATGGCTTGAAACTGAGCTCAAAGTAGCGGAAATGTTAAATTTTTGTCGATGTTCAAGAGTAAACAAACGACCTCACACGTCTAATACATGCCAGCTGGTGGATCTAATACACATTCATAAATGTGGTGATGATATTTATACAATTATTACAATATTGCATAACAGTAAATCTTCTATTTTTTGGTGTGAATAAAAATTCATTATGTAAATAAAAAATAAAAATGGGATTTATTTGTAAAGCCTCAAAACGTAACTAATGAACCGAGGAAATGTTAGTTTAGTGCCAGGAATGCCTACATTGTTTATTCTGGATGCTATTTTGAAATTGGAATATTTTGAACTTTGTGTTAAATTGGCCAAATTACCAATTTCCGATCACTTTATTTTGTAGTTGAAATAGTTGACTTGGCAATTTCTTGTGCTCAATCAATAGAATAGAAGTAATACTAGTAAAATAGCTAAGAATTTGGTCGACTGGAATGATGTAATTGGCCTAAAATGGAAGTCAAAGTCGGCAAAATCGCTGATTCGTAAACATCGCTGACACATCAAAATTCGCGAGAGCATAATTTCGTCAATTTTCCATCAAATTTCGTACTTTTTGTTTTATTACCTTCATCACAAAAAGATTCTCTACCATTTCATAAGAAAAAATAACAAATTTTTTTTTGGAAAATTCTTGGACACTGGTGCGTGACTTCAGATTTTGGCCTTGGACCCTGAAAGGGTTAAAATATTTGTAGTCTTAATGTAGGGTCAGGAGTAAGTAAATGAGATAAAACGAATAAATGAGAGAGAGAAAGAATGAGTGCATGAGAGAGGACAGGCGCAGAGTTATGTAAACAAACCAGGCGAAGTAAGTTTTGTAAACGAAGTGTACACGTCTGGTTTGTGTACAAGTTACATTGTGTACAGGTTGTCTCTACATTGATACGGTAGAATAAATAAAGAAGAACACTCCCATTCTCATGTAACATCATTTTGAGAAGAAATGATGCTCTGAGTGAAGGCAATGGAAATAAGTCACTCTGACTTTTTTGGGTTATCCTAGGTTCTCTATACATATGTTGTCATGTATGATAATCTATGTAACTGTATTTGTGTATACCTGAATAAACTTACATACGAAAGGAATAATTTTCTACAGTTACCCCCAGTAACACATTTTCTCTTATGTTAGATTAGAGAAAATGTTATTCTTGGCGTCACTTGTACAAGTTATCTGGCTATCACATCTCATATTTGTTTATTTATTCTATTGTAGGGTGTATTTATCATCTTTTTATGTTATGTATCGTGTTTATTATATAATTTTGAAAAAAATATCATGGATGGATTAATGAAAATGTGTATATTAACGTAATATACAACATGTAATGAGACTTGGTGATTTATTATTATTATTATTATTATCATTTCTAATATGGCGTCACTTGTGCAAGTCGTCTGCTACCACATCTCATATTTATGTTTATTTATTCTATTGTGGGGTGTATTTATCATCTTTTTATGTTATGTATCGTGTTTATTATATAATTTTGAAAAAATATCATAGATGGATTAATGAAAATGTGTATTTAACGTAATATACGACATTTAAATGAGACTCGATTATTATTATCATTACTAATATGACGTCTGGAGACACAAGACACTCTTACTGATTTTAATGTGTACCTGCACGCCAGCACAGTAGGTAAGTTTATTTAAGTACAGGTATACATAAGTATAATTATCAGAGTATATATAAAATATGAAATAACTTTTAAAAACATTTGAAATTTTGGAGTTTCCAGACAAAATGGAGAGACTTAGTGCTTACTGAGCTCACGAAGAATGTAAACAAACAAGGTGGGGCGCGGTGACCGTATTAGAAAGTCAGGTGGGGGGAGCCATATAGCGAGTTTTGGTCATAATTTGAAATGACCGTATTAGCGGAACGCCGTAAAGTGAAACGCCGTAAAGCGGGGCCCTGCTGTACTCCCTCCATAACATTTTTACCCACTTTAGCATTGAAATCCCCAACCACCATTACTCTCACACTTCATTCAAAACTCCCCACGCATTCACTCAACATTTCCCAAAATCTCTCTCTCTCCTCTACACTTCTCTCTTCTCCAGGTGCATACACGCTTACTATAACCCACTTTTCACATCCAATCTTTATTTTACTCCACATAATCCTAGAATTTATACATTTGTAGTCCCTCTTTTCCTGCCATAGCTTATCCTTCAACATTATTGCTACTCCTCCTTTAGCTCTAACTATTTGAAACCCCTGACCTAATCCCATTTATTCCACTCCACTGAAACTCTCCCACCCCCTTCAGCTTTGTTTCACTTAAAGCCAGGACATCCGTTTCTTCTCATTCATAACATCCACAATCATCTCTTTTTTATCATTTTTATCTTTTTTATCATTATTATTATTATTATTATTATTATTATTATTATTATTATTATTACAGAATACGTGTTGTTAATAGGGCATGTTATATCCATATTGTTATGTCCATGATGAACATCATTTACCCGATATTGACACATTAATGTTCAATAAAAAACACCATTGACTACATTTGTACATTACTGGTTAAGATATTTACATACTTAAATTGAAATGTTAATTAAAATGTTATTTTGACTACTGTTTGCAGATCTTGTGATGAGCTAAATTTCAGCAACATTGTCATCTTGGGCAATACGTTATACAAGAAACAGCTAGACAAGCTTTCCTCCACTGATGTGAGTATGTGAATTATAGGTGCTGTATTTATTATTGCAGCATGTTGCATTGGATCATGCTTGGTAAACGGCATCTATTTATTATACATGGTATAATACCAATTTTTTAGGAATTTGTACAAACTTAACACTTTTCTTTTTTCCTTACACTGTGAAGATTTATCTTGCATAACAACCAGAAACGTATAAAAATTTTGCCTATCATTTTGCCTGTTACATGTCCTCATATTACTGGTATCCAGTACAGCTTGCTAAGGAGTCTTTAAGCTTGTTTTGCTTTCACTCAGTGAAGTGAGGTACATTTGACCAATTTTACACCAAATTAAAAAAATAGCAATTTAAAAATAATTCAAAATAAGCAGTGTATACATTCCTGGCACCAAAACTTTACCTCTGTTCATTAATTACATCCCAAGGCCTATCCTATATTGCACTTGCCTTCCATTTTGAACTCTTATTCGCAAAAAAAAATAAATTTACTATATTTCTCGGATAATAAAATACAACCAGGAATGATTGGTTATGGTTTACAGTTTCCCAATAAATGAGTCAGACCTGTTAAGCTACTTCGTCCTGAAATCAATCAAAATTATTTCCATTTCATTGGTATGTCTTTACCAAAACTATTATCCAGAGGGCTGAGGAGGGGTTATTGAGATGGTTTGGGCATGTGGAGAGGATGGAATGAAATAGAATGACTTGGAGAGTGTATAAATCTGTAGTGGAGGGAAAGTGGGGTAGGGGTCAACCTAGGAAAGGTTGGAGGGACGGGGGTAAAGGAGGTTTTGTGTGCGAGGGGCTTGGACTTCCAGCAAGCATGCATGTGCATGTTAGATAGGAGCAAATGGAGACAAATGGTTTTTAGGACTTGACGTGCTGTTGGAATGTAAGCAAGGTAACATTTACGAAGGGATTCAGGGAAACTGGCAGGCCAGACTTGATTCCTGGAGATGGGAAGTACATTGGAACCTCGGCTTAAGAGTGCCCCACAACACGAGTTTTTCAAGATACGAGCAGTAGCTCAGTCGCTTTTTTGTTTCTGGATATGAGAAAAAATTCAGGGTGCAAGCTTCCCCCTCAAACAACTTTTTTTTAGACCTCCAGATCTTACAAAAGTAAAAGTGAATATATAATTGTAGTTCATTGTCATGATGTATTGTTGTTTTTACTGCTTAAGACTATAACTGCAACAGAAATAATAGTATTTCTTACCTTAAATTGTGGGTGCTGGTGTTTGTCGATGATTGTGAAGAGAGTTGAGAGTTATGCTGTGGCCCTACTGGGCTGAGGTGGATGGTGGAGGATCTGTTACTGAAGTTGATGGTTGTACCGGGGTGTGCATAAATTCTGTAGTGGATTTCTGTTCTATTTTACCCTGCAGTACATTATACAACTGATGGTAAGGCATCAGCTGCTCTAGACACTGTTTCTGGGTCCTCTTCAGTGAAAAAGTCTCACTTTGTCATTCAGTCACTCGAGTCATTCAGTCAGTCAGTCAGTCGAGTCATTCAGTCAGTCAGTTGAGTCATTCAGTAAGTCAGTCGAGTCAGCGAGGTCAGTCAGCGAGGTCAGTCAGCGAGGTCAAAATACAATTCACAAACACAGTTAGCTTGTAGGAGAGAAGTGGAACTGAACAAGTAAGTTGGGATTGTGGTGCTGGGAGTTTCGGGGGATGGCAGGAGGGAGGTCTTCCCCGCTGACCCACAAGAAGGCGGCCACTTGAAGTAGGGAATGGCTGCCACCACTTGTCACATAATGACATATTTTATTCATTCCAGAGTATATATCAGGTTTCTATATTGTTTATTTTGTCATATTAGATTAATTGTGATAGATAGATAAGCCGTAGAGTTGATATTAGCATCATATTCCTGCCTCCTGAGAGCAGGAATTCCACTGGAATGGATTAATGGCATTTCAGTTAATTTAAATGAGGAAAATTGACTCAACATACAAGCAGATCGGGATGCAAGCGAGGTCACAAACTGTAGTGTCAGCATGCCTCTGGCAAGACAGTGACGGAGTGAATGACGATGAGAGTTTTTCTTTTTCGGGCCACCCTGCCTCGGTGGGTGTTACGAACATAGTCAGTTGGTCCCTGGGTTATAGTGCTTTTTGTAAGAAAATAAACTTAGTACGTCTAGAGGTCTTCACTCGGAGAGGAAAAGGAATTTTCTTTGTTTCTATTTAATTTATTAATAATCATAATAATCACTTAAATCCACCTTCTCATATTTTGCCCTATGAGTAGAATACTTTTACCATTTCTCATTAAAACATCACAGTACTAGATCAAGTATTTACAAATGGCTCTGAGTGAGTCACGAAATATTAGTATATGTACATGCACAGGCGTTGCCTAAAAACTCGAACACATTAATAGATTTCTTATACAGTGGACCCCCGGTTAACGATTTTAATCCGTGCAAGAGGGGTAATTGTTATGCGAAATAATCGCTATGTGAATGAATTTTCCCCATAAGAAATAATGGAAATCAAATTAATCCGTGCAAGACACCCAAAAGTATGAAACAAAAAATTTTACCACATGAAATATACATTTTCCCACACACAAAGAGAAGGATACATGCACAATAGTAGAGTAGTACATGCACAGTATATATTGTGCATGTACTAGTCTACTAAATGAAGAATAAATGACACTTACCTTTATTGAAGATGCAGCAATGACTGATGAGACACTGTGTCCTGGGAGTGCCTTTTCCTCCTGAGTACTGTAGGTCCTGTTTGGCATTTTCTTCCAGAACAGGCCTTATCACACTGTGTATGCCACTACGATTCTTAAATCTCTCAAACCAACCTTTGCTGGCTTTAAATTCACCAATATGAGCACTAGTTCCAGGCATTTTTCCCTGTTCACCTGGGTGTTAGTCGACTTGTGTGGGTTGCATCCTGGGAGACAAGATTAAGGACCCCAATGGAAATAAGTTAGACAGTCTTCGATGACACTGACTTTTTTGGGTTATCCTGGGTGGCAAATCCTCTGGGGTTAATTGTTTCTTGGTATTCTCAATAAGCCACACCAACAACGGTGCTACAGCAGCAGCAGCAGCTGACAGTGCAGCAGCAGCAGCAGCTGTACCACCAATAGTAGCGATGGTTGATTGGGGTTTATTATACAACCTGGCCAGCTCGGAGACATGCACTCCACTTTCATACTTATCAATGATCTTTTTCTTCATCTCTATTGTAATTCTCACCCTTATTGCTGTAGGGTTGGCACTAGAAGCTTTCTTGGGGCCCATGGTCACTTATTTTCCAGAAAAAGCACCGAAAACACTGTAATAATACGAAATATTCCGATTGTATGCTTGGATGTTACCGCGGAGGCTGGCTGGTAAACAATGCCACCGGCGGAACATGTGAGCGTGGCTCAGGCCGCGTCTCGGACGAAAATCGGTAAGCGGGTTTTTAAGCGGTATGTGAGGCAAAATTTTTGCGATTAAAGTAAGCGGTATGCGAAATCGCTATGTGATGCCATCGTTATGCGGGGGTCCACTGTAATAGGATTCACTTTACAATAAGCCCTCTTACACTACAGAGGCTTGCTCACTTAGCTTCACTTTCTCTAAGAGCTTCTTAACCGCCTTCTCCAACCGAGATAAGTCTTAGCAATGAGTTCCTGAAAATTCCTGGGATTTTCTAGGGAGGCGAATAGTGGTTTTAGAGGTGGATACTTCCCTAGACCCTTTCTGGTCCAGAGGAAGGTATGAACTTAACTCAGAGAGGCTTTACCAGCCCACTTCGACTGAGTCGGAGCAGGGGTTGAGCAGCTCAAATCACCTACTGGTGCTTGGCCAGGTCGCACCAGCAGTTGACACTAATCAAACAACCTACCTATGTACAAAGCTAAGTAATACGACCAGATAATATTATGAAGTCTAGTAAATCCATTTTAGCTACTAATGGAATTACTCCTGAATATAATATTAAGTGAAATAGCAAAAATAACATGTAAAAGAATACCATTGTGATAATAACAAGTAGAAATAGTCTACTTAAAATGAACAAAAAGGTGTAACAGTGGGTTACGGCCAATGTTTTAATAAAAAATATATAATAAAATAGTATCTTTTCCAGTCCATCAAATGACATCAAGAACAGCCAATAAAACCACAAAAACCATCCAAAAGCGCACCTCATATTCGCTATTTTAAACTATTATACACACGATCAGAGTTTTATTTTTCCCATCATGTACCGTGGTGGGCAGAATTTTTTTTTTTTTTATACTGTCCACAGCTGTATAGTCCTTGTGGCTTAGCGCTTCTTTTTGATTATAATAATATACTGTCCACAATCACTACACACATCCATCCTTTCATCTCTAGGCCAAAATTTACCACTCACAGCTTATCTGAGCTGAGCTTACGACATAGACAACTTTAGGGACTCTGACCTCAGTGGCGTAGTGTTATGTGATGGCTGTTGAAAGGGTTAAAGTTCTCACCAGTTTAAAGATGTTGCTAACATTATGCAATCAATGTTGGCTACTTCATGATTAATAGTTTTCCCCTATCCCTTCCTTCCCCAGCATGGATAATTGCTGCTGATTGAAAGTTGGTATGTGTTTCTTGCTTTTATTGTTTACTACAAGAGGTTTTTGTTTGTTCATTGCTTTGCTTACTACTTGCTTTATCCTTATCTTTCTTGCACATGATATACGTATATGTTTTTATGGCTATGAGTGCTGAGTGACCTACATAGTCAGTGTTCCATAAATGTCACAAATGCTACCAGCCTGGATGAACAATATCTCCTCGGAATTTGCCTACATTCGGGGCTTAATTGGATCATTTTTAAATTGTATACCCTTCCGTGGATGGGGAAAAATGGAGTGCGTGAAGGCTGGTAAAGGACTAGTGATGCAAGTAATTAAGGCTACCATCCCTTCCCTTAAATTAAATATGATTACCTTACCTTCCCTTCCATTCCTGTATGAATTTAACATTTCTTCATGACTTAGTAATAATAATAATAATAATTAATAATAATAATAATAATATAATATTGTTTAATAAATAATTAATAATTAAAAATACGTAAATGATAAAATTATTTTTTATGTACATGTAACTATTTTAATTTTTTCAGGTAACTGTAATATTGGAGGAAAACCTGAGCTTCAAGAATGTCCCTGAAGTTGTGCAATATTATTGTAATGCCAGAACTAGAAATGCATTGTGGCTCTTACCCTTGGGCATCTATAGTCTTGTTGAGTTCTACAAGTGCAGTAATTGTGACTTGTACAAATGTTTGCAACCCATCACAAGAATTGCATATGAAATTGATCAACCCTCAGTTGAAGACATGAATGAGCACATAGATGATGTAATACTACACGTAAAGGCTTTGAGGGACTGTGTACAGAAGGAGTTGGGTGACAAGGGTATGGCTATGTTGGTTCCGCTAATACCAGCCGGAGTCGTCAGTGAAATGGCCTTTCCAGATCATGACATACTGCATCGTATAGTTTCCAAAAATTACGCTTTCTCTGCCTACTCAAGACACGTACATTTACTAAATATTCTCTACAATAATTTTTGTCGTTCTTGGTTCACTTCAATAATTGAGCCAATGGATAATAGGTTTTCCTCTGTGATGAAAAAATACATGAATATGAACCAGTCTAAAAATTTTGTGACAATGAACACAGATAAGAATTATGGATATATCTTTTATCCATGGCTAATTATGATGAAGGAGGTGATAAAATTGGCTCTGTTTATTCCCATGCCCAGCCAGTTTCTTGGGCCTATTCCTCAGTCAGACAGAGCATCATTGCCAGACAAAGTGGTGAAATCTGCCATGCCCAGCCAGGTTCTTGTACCTGTTTCAGAGTCCAGCAGTGCATCATTGAGAGACAAACCAGTGGAATCTGACATGCCCAACCAGGCTCTTGTACTTGAGTCAAACAGCGCATCATTGCCAGACAAACAAATAAAATCCCAAGTTGAAGTATTTTCTCTTTTCCAGCAAGTTGTAGTCCTTGGTGGCCAGTGTCTTTCCTCCAAGGTGATGGAATTAAGTAGACATTTACAAATACATTTTATCAAGGAATGCATAAGCCTCGATAATGCTGGCTTGGATACTATTCTTAGATACCAACAAAATTGGCCATCTGAGACCCTTTGGTTTATTATTACAGAGGTGGCTCAGATGGCTACATCTTCGAAGCCTTTAATCAAGTGTGTTATGGCCAAGTGTCAGAATCCATTAAGAAGCATCAGTCTTGAATGTGTTTCAGTTTCTGGTGATAAGAGCACTGCCACAAATAGTATTGCTGAAGAAGCAATTAGTCATGCTCTGGAGTTTGTCTGTGCTGCAACAGAGCATTTAGGAGATAACTCTGCAATATTCTTGGCTCCTGTCTCTCCGTCATCAGTGATACATAGGGATGATATTACTTTGTATCTCCATAACTCTGCACATGCAATCTCAGAGGCTGATTCTGATTTGCATGTTGTTACAGGCAAACGAAAAGATTGGGAGGACTGTAGTGACCATTTTAAGAACCAGTGGTTGTCAATGATAATCAGTAATTTGTCTGGATATACTGAACCAATAAAAATATTGAATGTGTATTTAGAGTCTAAAGAAAAAATGTTGCAGTTTATAAACAGTGAAAATAATTGCAAAGAAATCACATTGGCCCAGGAAGCCTGGGAAAAAGTCATCCAGGATTTATTAGTTTATTTTGTCAATGCAAAAATGGAGCAAAATGTTGGAGAGTCTTCAGGCAAATCTACTGCTTTGCAAGATGACTCAGGTAGGGTGGAGATATGTGTATTTGTCTGTTAAATGAGGGTTGACATTCATTGTGTATTATAATTAGAGGTGGGCCCTGTGTATACAACACCTATTTTTGGTTTTCCATGTTTTTGTTGGCTTTCAGTTGAGCCATTGTTCATTATGTTCAGTGATTTTAATGCTGTGCCACCATTATCACCATTTTTATACAACAGTTGCATAAGGGAAGGACAACTGGTGCTATATTTAGAGCTGTATGGATGGGGCCCTCCTCACACCTCTTTTCAGTATTCCTTGTTTTCGTTGGCTTTCAACTGATCCATTGTTCCACCTTCCGGCAAAAATCGCCAGTGGGTGAAACAATGAACAGTGACTCAGTTTGAAGCCAACAAAAATATGGAATACTGAAAAGATGTTATATATGTAGGACCCTCTTGTATTGAAAACTAAGTGGAAGCAATTTTAAAGACTATTAAATATGGCTTCAGAACACAACATAATTTTTAAATGCCTTCAATTTGTGACATCAGTGATTCACTCTTTAACATCTTTTATTCTGAATTTAAACTTATTTTTGGGGATTCCTTCAGTGTGTCCAAATTATAAGCAATTTGCCATTATATACTTAACATTTTCATTCACATTCTTTTTGATATACGTACAGTAGACCGTCATTTAACTTAGTTACGTTTCTGAAAACACCATGTTAGGTAAAACTGTGTTAGATGAACTGAAGAACTTGTGGGAAAAATAGGGTTACATTCCTGTGAGCCCCCCAAAAAACAAACTTATTTTTAGACCAACAGATCTTACAAAAATATAAGTGAATATGTAATTGTAGTTCATTGTCGTGATGTATTATGTTGTTTTCACTGCTTAAGATTACAAATGCAACAGAAATAATAGTGTTTCTTATCTTAAATTGTGGGTGCTGGTGTTTGTGGATGACTGTGGAGAGTTATGCTATGGTCCTACTGGGTTGAGGTGGATGGTAGAGGTTCTGGTACTAAAGTCAATGGTTGTACTCGAGTGTGCATAAATTCTGTAATAGATTTCTGTTCTATTTTACCCCACAGTACATTATACAACTGACAGTAAGGCATCAGCTGCTCTAGACACTGTTTCAGGGTCCTCTTCAGTGAAAAAATCTAACTTTAAGTCAGTCAGTTAATCAGTCAAGTCAGTAAGTCAGTCAGTCATCACACAAACTCATATTTACCTCATTCTTGTGTGCACAAAGTGAAGCTTCATTATGGCCACAGGCTCTCTCTTTTCTAATATATCTATTTTCTTTGTTAATTCTAAGACTTAAATGCTTATACCTTGCCTCTTTCAGCAACACTGGTATGCTTACTGGGTGCCATGATTGCTTGGCAAATACAAGATATGGTAATTAAAGATCATAACACAATTCACAAACACAGCTAGCGATAGCTTGTAGGAGAGAATGGAACTGGACACGCATTCACGAAGGCTGGGATGGTGGTGGTAGGAGTGTTGGGGGTGGCAGGGGATGGCGGGAGGTTTACCCCGCTGACCCACAACAAGGTGGCAGCTTGAGCTGGGGAAATTTTTTCTGTGCCCACAAACGGAACCGTGTATAGTTAATTTTACGAAGTGTTGCATAAATTTGTGCCGCAATTTTTCGATCGTGCTATAATCAAATTGTGCCAAATAAACTTGTGTTAAATGACTGTCTACTGTACTGTGTGGAATAATTTACAAACAATCCACATTTGAGAAACCTTAGACAACAATTGTCTGTCATGGACCATTGAGTCACAGCTAGGTGAGAAAAAAAATTATAGAGTACACCAGAGAACAGGTTTGAAAGTAGGAGGGAAAAAAAAGTACAGTAGGGAAAGTAATACACCTACCATCCGACATACGACCATTCGACTTACAACCGTGTTTTCTATGCCAAATTTCTGAGAAATAACTGTTTGTGTTGTACACAGCGTTTATCCTAAACCTTACAGTATAAAATACAGTACTAACAGCAGAAAAAAGTAAAGTAAAAAATGAAATACCAAAATAAAACAATAAAATAGTCATTACAAAAATGTGATGTTGATGTTCAGTAGTAAGGTTCGACTTGCGTCCATTCCGACTTGCAACCAGTTTGTCGGAACCGAACTCGGTCGTAAGTCGGATGATACCTGTAGTGGTAAAAATGGTAGTGATAGTAGTAGTAGTAGTAGTAGAATACAGTTAGTAAAAGGTCTCACTTTTTCTATGGGGCTGTCCTCAATCTTTTGCCATAATCTTTTTTTTTTTTTTTTTTTTTTTACCCCTTGGACATGTGTCAGAGGGGGAGTTACTTCCACCTCCTCCATCCCCCGAGATGTAATTTACCTTTACTACTGCTCCTGCATCCTCTGCTGCCTTTCCTTTTCCCTACCTCTCTTCATGCCTTCTCTTTTTCTTACTTGGGACTTTACAGTGGTCCAGAACAGAGCAAAATATATTTTCCTCTTTGGTTATTTGTGATATAAATGTAAGCAGCACTGTGGATAATAAAGGTATGCTTAACGTATCACTACGGTCAAAAATACTTTAACGTGTTATTCTAACCATACCACGGGTGGGGCTTGAACCTGTGGTATTGTTTGTTTGCAATCGTGTCACTACGATTTCATGAGTTGTGTATTAGTCTGGAGTGACATCTAAACTGTTGTATCTGAGTGCCTCTGCAAAGGCAGTGATTGTGTGAATGATGGTGCATGTGTTGAATGAGGATGAAAGTTTTTTCTTTCTTTTTGGGTATTTCTTTTTGGGTCACTTTGCCTCAGTGGGAGATGGTTGACTTCTTAAAAAAAAAAAAAAAATATATAAATAAGGAAGTTTAGGGAGACATCCTGGGAAAGGCTGGAGAAGGGTGCAGTGGTGGTTTTAGAGTGGTGGGGGCTTGAGCATTCAACAAAGATGTCTGTGCGTTAGATCAGAGAAAGTGGAGATAAAGAGCTTGTGGGCTTTGACGTGCTACTGGGATGTCACCTAAGTAATGTACTGAAATTAGCCTTATTTTGCAGGTATCAAATTGGGATCATCATCAGTAACTGAAGATAAAAAGAAGATAGTTTTACAGACCAAATGTGAAGTTTGTGGGTGTAGTACAGGCAAAGTAACAGAGACCTCCATTGATGTCCCGGCTGTTCATATGTTAAGCAAAACTTTACCTTCAACCAGCTCTCCAGCCATAGCACCGGCTGGACCACCAGCCATGGCAACAGTTGGACCCCCACTCCCTGCACCAGTTGGACCCCCAGCCATGGCACCAGCGGGACCTACAGCCACAGTGCCAGCTGGACCCCCAGCCAAGTCATCAGCTGGCCTCACAGTCAAGTCGTCGGCTGGCCCCCCAGCCAAGTTGTCGGCTGACCCCCCAGCCAAGTCGTCGGCTGGTCCCCCAGTCAAGTCGTCGGCTGACCCCCCAGCTAAGTCATCGGCTGGCCTCCCAGCCAAGTCGTCGGCTGGCTCCGCAGCCAAGTTGTCGACTGGCTCCGCAGCCAAGTCGTCGGCTGGCCCCGCAGCCAAGTCATCGGCTGGCCCCGCAGCCAAGTCGTCGGCTGGCCCCGCAGCCAAGTCGTCGGCTGGCCCCGCAGCCAAGTCGTCGGCTGGCCCCGCAGCCAAGTCGTCGGCTGGCCCCGCAGCCAAGTCGTCGGCTGGCCCCGCAGCCAAGTCGCCTGCTGGCCCCGCAGCCAAGTCGTCGGCTGGCCCAGCAGCCAAGTCGTCGGCTGGCCCCGCAGCCAAGTCGTCGGCTGGCCCCACAGCCAAGTCGTCGGCTGGCCCCACAGCCAAGTCGTCGGCTGGCCCCTCAGCCAAGTCGCCGGCTGGCCCCGCAGCCAAGTCGCCGGCTGGCCCCGCAGCCAAGTCGTCGGCTGGCCCCGCAGCTAAGCCATCGGCTGGCCCCACAGCCAAGCCGTCGGCTGGTCCCGCAGCCAAGCCGTCGGCTGGCCCCGCAGCCAAGCCGTCGGCTGGCCCCGCAGCCAAGTCGTCGGCTGGCCCCGCAGCCAAGTCGTCGGCTGGCCCCGCAGCCAAGTCGTCGGCTGGCCCCGCAGCCAAGTCGTCGGCTGGCCCCGCAGCCAAGTCGTCGGCTGGCCCCGCAGCCAAGTCGTCGGCTGGCCCCGCAGCCAAGTCACCAGATCTTGCCATGCATCAAGCAAAATCTGCTGTGTCAGTAGAGCCTGTCAAGGAGGAAGCAGAACCTGCTGTAGAACCTCTTGAACACCTATCAGAGCATCAGAAATTTTCAAAAGCTACTGAGCAACCAGTAGAACCTGTTAAGAGGTCTATAGAACTTATTGAAAAACCAGCAGAAGCTGCTAAGAGATTAATAAAACCTACTTATAAACCTGCAGAGAGATTTGTAGAACCTATTGAACAGTCGATACATTCTAAGACACTGACAGACAATGCCCATCTGAAAGAATTTGCTATGAACCCTGAAGAACCTGGCAAGAAAGCAACAAAGTCTGAAAAGCCAATTCAGGCCAAACCATCCGAGTCCCCTAAATCAGTAGAACTTGATGAGCTGGTAGAATATTCGAGGCGACAAATAATGTCCTCCAAGCAACTGCTTGACAACAGCTATCAATTAGTCGAGACTGCCAAGGATGCTGCCAAGCTACCTGCCAAGCAGGATGCAGGACTACATGTCAAGAATGTAGCAACACCCATTAAACACTCGACAAATCTCAAAAAAATCTCAACGGGAGCTCCCATTAAGCAACCAGTGGATTGTGATATCAAGCAACCGTTGGAATTATCAGAGGGTCCGCTACCAGAATTACCTGTCAAGAAATTGTCCGATTCATCTGCTGAGCAAGTGTTAGAATCTAGTGCTAAACGACCACTGAAGAGATCTGCGCTAAATTTAGAATACTCTGAACAACAAATGGAATCCTCTGCCAGCAAGAAACCAAATAAATGGTCTCCTGAGCAGACATTAAATTCATTTGGGAATGATCTGCCAGAATCACCTGCCAAGGAATCTATAGAATCATATATTAAAGCATTGCCATTAACACCTGTTGAGAAATCTCAAGAAATATCTGTAAGGAATTCTCTAGAAACACCTGTCAAGAAACACACACAGTTATCTGTAAATAAATTATCAGTAACATCTGTCAAGGAATCATCAGTAACATTTGAAAAGAAGTCATCCAGCATTGATTGTGATGAAGCTTGTGGTGGAGACGAAGAGAGAGAGCTTCCTAGAGTAACACCGAGACAAGGTATACTTACACCAGATGCTGCCCCAGGCTTTGAAACTCTGGAGCATGATAAACTTTTGACAGCCTCAGTTCCACTAGATGTTCATGATGAATCTTCAAAAACACACAAAGTGGGGACTCAGGGTTACAACAGTGGGCAGCTTGAAGTTCCTCCCACCGATTGTGGGGTCGACAATGTAGTTGAATCTCCAACTCCAAGCAAGACACATTTATTGAAAGGTAAAACTCCTGCCATACAGGAACCAGTTGCTACACCATCAAGGGCTCCTATGTCTTCCACACTTCACAGTGCAGGCTTAATTCCAGCAATGTTTACCCCAAGGAGTATTAAATTAAGAGGACTGCAATCAGTAAGACGTAAGGTGGTGAAGAGGGTGACATTGTCACCTAAACAGCAACCAGACTCTACTACACAGAAATCAGAATCGGTAGAGTCAGAATCATCCGTCAAACCACCACTGGAATCAGCAAGCAAACATTCCTCTAAATCTTCCATCAAACCACCATCTGATTCATTTAGGAAACAATATCGTGAATTCTCAGAGAAACAACTCCCGGAATCCTCGGCTACATCTCAAAAGGATTCGTCAGTTATACCACTGTCAAAGCCCTTGTCTATACCGCTGCCAGATTCCCTGGCTATACCACTACCTGAGTCATCAATTGTACTGCAGCAGGAGTCCTCAGCTATACCACTTCCAGAGTCCTCGGCTATACCACTTCCGGAGCCCTCGGCTATACCTCTTCTGGAGCCCTCGGCTATACCTCTTCCGGAGCCCTTGGCTATACCTCTTCCGGAGCCCTTGGGTATACCTGTTTTAGATCCCTCGGCTATACCTCTTCCAGAACCCTCTGCTATATCTCTTCCAGAACCCTCGGCTATACCTCTTCCAGAACCCTCGGCTATACCTCTTCCAGAACCCTCGGCTATACCTCTTCCGGAGCCCTCGACTATCCCACTTCCGGAGTCCTCGGCTATACCTCTTCTGGAGCCTTCAGCTATACTGCTTTCTGAGTCCTCAGCTAAATGGCTCCCAGAGTCCTCAGCTAAATGGCTCCCAGAGTCCTCAGCTAAACAATGCCCAGAATCCCTTATTGAATATGTCACAATTTCTAGTGATGAGAGTACAAAGGCACCTACAAACACTGGTATGAAGCAAGGTGCTTCTAATCTAGATTTAAGTAATAAATTTCAGAATAGAGTGCATAGTAATTCTGGATCAGAAGAGAATGCTTGCTCTAATGACAGTAATGAGAAAGTGCAAAGTGATCTATCAAAAACTGACAAGATGAAGAAAGATTCATATGAATGTACAAATATAAAGAAGTATCCTTTTAAAGACGTGGTGGTGAGGGTGTTGAATGTATCGGACATTACCCCGTTGTCAGTTACCCTAAAGTTGTTTCAAGCATGCGGTGCAGCTGGCAGTGGAAAATTTGATGGAGGTGAGTTTTCAACAGTGATTTCTCTTATTATGCTAGTATTTGTTGTAGTTGTACATTTCTGTATTTAAATTTTAAACTTGAACAATTAATTATATTTAATAAACCTTTGATTAGCTGCAGTGAAGTAATGTAGGCTTGTCATAACACTATTGTAAAGTGCAACCAAAAAGTTATACATAATGTATCTTCATTTAACCTAGAAAGCTAGGGAAGCAAGTTCAACTTAGTAAACCCCAAGGAGCTTCCCATGATGTGGGGAATGGCTCTTGGCTTAAGGCACTGGACTTCCTGTCCCCTTCCTTGGATGAAATCTAAACCTGCTTTTCCTCATCCCCAACCACCTCTTTATTTTGACTCATTGATGGGGAAAATTTCCATTGTGAGAATCAGCTCCTAGGCTGAAGAAGAGATAATTGTACTGTTTTGGTCATGTTATCCTACTCGATGGGAATTGATTATGGGAGTGCTAAATGACTGGTGGTGTACAGGTGGAATACAGCCTTGACGACCGCCAGAGGTGGCCTCCAGGCATGGTTTCTGATGAGTGTTACTGTAGGTTGCCTGTGGTACTGGGAGTAGCCACCAAAGTCACACATCACGCACCAAAGGTGTGTGACTTGGTGTTTCTGGCCACCCACAACTGATGATGACATGACTGGTAATGGCTTTCCCAGAACAAGTGGAGTCTTAGGTGCAGGGGATGTTTGTACTAATGTTTTTGCCATATCACATAATTACTGCATTATTAATGGACCTTTTTTGTTCTTCAGATGAACTTCTCTTCAGGTTCCAGTCATTGAAGCAAGCTGCTGCTTGCGTGTCAGGGCTCAATAACTTTCGTTTTCTTGACAAAATTCTGAAAGTAAAGCTAGATGGTCATTATGGTTAGTATTCAACATGCTTTATAAAATCTAAAAAAAATGAACTAGGTAATTCTCTATATGCAGTTGCTATTTGTTTCAAAATTGCAGTTAAGTCAAGATTGTCGGGTGCTCTGTTGTAAGGAGGGCACTTTTGGTGTGCAGGTACCCCTTGAAATTACAACATAAGAAACAGATAGCTCATTTTATGACTCAACATGACGCACTTGTAACTGCTTCTCAGACTTAACAATGACATTATGAAGGTTACTACTCATTCTGATTTGTCGTCAAATGTACGGTGCTCATACGTGAATGTATTGATGTGTGTAGATGAGGGCAATGTGTGGTGTGAATATAATGCAGAGAATTCGTAGTTTGGAAGTTAGGAGGAGGTGCAGGATTACCAAAACTGTTGTCCAGAGGGCTGAGGAAGGGTTGTTGAGGTGGTTCGGACATGTAGAGAGAATGGAGCGAAACAGAGTGACTTCAAGAGTGTATCAGTCTGTAGTGGAAGGAAGGCGGGGTAGGGGTCGGCCTAGGAAAGGTTGGAGGGAAGGGGTAAAGGAGGTTTTATGTGCGAGGGGCTTGGACTTCCAGCAGGCGTGCGTGAGCGTGTTTGATAGGAGTGAATGGAGACAAATGGTTTTTAATACTTGACGTGCTGTTGGAGTGTGAGCAAAGTAACATTTATGAAGGGGTTCAGGGAAACCGGCAGGCCGGACTTGAGTCCTGGAGATGGGAAGTACAGTGTCTGCACTCTGAAGGAGGGGTGTTAATGTTGGAGTTTAAAAACTGTAGTGTAAAGCACCCTTCTGGCAAGACAGTGATGGAGTGAATGATGGTGAAAGTTTTTCTTTTTTGGGCCACCCTGCCTTGGTGGGAATCGACCAGTGTGATAATAAAAAATATTAATAGATGAGAGAGAGAGAGATATAGAGAGAGACAGAGACAGACATACATAGAGACAAAGACAGAGCGACAGAGACAGACAGGGAGACAGAAACACAGACATAGACAGAAACACAGACATAGAGACAGAGACATAGACGTAGAGAGAGACATACACAGACAGAGACAGACAGACAGACAGGGATACAGAGATAGAGATACAGACAGATAGAGAGAAAAATGCAGAGATAGAGGTAGAGACAGTAGACAGAGATAGAGATTGAGTGTGTGAGTGCGTGTGAGATGGAGTGCATGCGTGTTTTCGTGCATGCAAGACCAAGCTTAAAAAATAGATTTTAGATAGGACACAATAGGCATAGATCTTTTTCTGTATCAACAAATACAGTGGTACCTCGGGATACGAACCTAATTCGTTCCAGGAGGCTGTTAGAGTGCCGATACCGAACGAATTTGTTCCCATAAGGAATGATGTAAATTAAATTAATTTGTTTCAGACCCCTAAAAATGCACTTACAAGAGCACTTGCATTAATACACATATCAAATTGTTTGAGTTTTGAGCTGTTTGTATCCTGAGGTACCACTGTATTTATCAGTTAAAACATTAATTATGCCCAACAAAAGGAGGGGTTTGGAATATTGGCAGTTTGGAGGGATATGTTGTGTATCTTTATACGTATATGCTTCTAAACTGTTGTATTCTGAGCACCTCTGCAAAAGCAGTGATAATGTGCGAGTGTGGTGAAAGTGTTGAATGATGATGAAAGTATTTTCTTTTTGGGGATTTTCTTTCTTTTTTGGGTCACCCTGCCTCGGTGGGAGACGGCCGACTTGTTGAAAAAAAAAAAAAAAAATTGCTTCAAGTAACCATTTTTTTTTTTTTTTTTTAAATTTGTCTTTAGGTGTACATAAGTGCAACTACCAAGATGGGATGGCTTTGGAAAATAAAATAGAAGAAACTCTGAAGCATGAAGAGAAGGTCATGGTGAGCTATATCAAGGAGTGGATTGATAAAGGTAATTCAAAACTGTACTATTTTATATGGATGAACACTTGCTGTAATACACTAAATTTGCTGCTATGACATTTTTATTTCATGTTCTTATGGTGTATAATACCTATAAATTACCTTAATGTTGGTGTGATGCAGAAATACAGAGTAAGAAAATCAAATGAAATTCATGACAGTGCTAGTTTTATTTGAAATTTATTAAAAAAAAAATTATGGAATTATGACAGCAAATCATTTCTAAGTAACACTAAATGCAGTGACTCCTTGATTTAATGGGTTAATAGAAGGCTGCCCATTAAGGCTGATTGACTTGGTAAATCAGAATTATGAGATTGGTTTTTCACTATTGCAACAATAATGGACGATCATAGATTAATGAATTTTGCCCATCAAAATTTAAAATAAATTTACTCAGTAGATTTAAGACTGTTAAATGTAAAATCACTCTACCCAGAGGACCATACCAATAATGGACAATTTTGGATTTACAGTGGAACCTCAAATATCGAACTTTCTTCGTTCCAGATGGCTGTTTGAGTGCCGTTACCAAACGAATTTATTCCCATCAGGAATAATGTAAATTAGATTAGTTCATTTCAGACCCTCAAAAATACACTTATAAAAGCACTTGCAAAAATACACTTACATAATTGGTTGAGTTGGGAGCAGTTCGATATTTGAGGTTCCACTGTAGTATTGGATTTCGTCATTTGTTTCTGAATGCTCTCTCTCTTTTAAATCTGAAGTCTGTTAAATTGGGGTCCGTCAAATTGAGATTTTACTGCATAATTGAGTAATCCTAAGCAGTGTGTGATGGAACTTAACTTGCAGTTTGGAGTAAATAGTAACAAAACAAATAGTATTTGAGTAATCATTTCAGGTCAAATAATCATACATACTCACTACAGCCTTTCCTCACTTAGCGACGTACAGTACTTGTTTGTCAACACCTTGGACTTATGACAGGCTCTCTGACCAGTATGCATACCTATATAATGTATATTAGAGCTGATTTCCTCTATTATTTTTATTACAGTATACAGTACAGTAGGGTCCTGCTTTACAGCGTTTCGCCTTACGGCATTCCGATAATACAGCAATTTCAAATTATGACCAGAATTTGCTATACGGTGAGCGGTCTTTCAAATATGGCGCTCCCCACCCACTTTGTTTACATTCTTCGTGAGCACAACTCTCTATTATGTTTGGAAATTTTCCAAAATTTCAAGTGTTTTAAAGTTATTGCATATTTTATATGTACAGTGGACCCCCGCATAACGATGGCATCGCATAGCGATTTTTCCGCATAACGATTACTTTTATCGCAAAATTTTTGCCCCGCATACCGATTAAAAACCCGCATACCGATTTTCGTCCGAGACGCGTCCAATGTGCCCTCACATGTGCCGGCCGTCCCATTGTTTACCAGCCAGCCTCCGCGGTAACATCCAAGCATACACTCGGAATATTTCGTATTATTACAGTGTTTTCGGTGGTGTATCTGGAAAATAAGTGACCATGGGCCCCAAGAAAGCTTCTAGTGCCAACCCTGTGGTAAAAAGGGTGAGAATTAGTATGGAAATTAAGAAAGATTTTGAAGGGTTTGGGGCTAACCCTGAGAAGCCTATGCCAGTTGTGGAATCCATTGTGCCTACTTCAAAGATTAAGGAAATGTGTGCAGAGTGGTTTGAACTGCAAACCTTTATAGATGAAAATCACCCTGACACAGCTGTTGCAAGCCGTGCTGGTGACTATTTCAATGACAATGTTATGGCCCATTTTAGGAAAGTCTTGAAGAAACGGGAGGTACAGAGCTCTATGGACAGATTTGTTGTGCGACAGAGGTCCAGTGACTCTGAAGCTGGTCCTAGTGGCATTAAAAGAAGAAGGGAAGTAACCCCAGAAAAGGACTTGCTACCTCAAGTCCTAATGGAAGGGGATTCCCCTTCTAAACAGTAAGAAGATAATGCTCTCCCCTCCTCCCATCCCATCAATCATCACCAGATCTTCAATAAAAGTAAGTGTCATGTAATTGTGCATGCCTTTTTCAGTTTGTGTGTATTAAAATTAACATTTCATGTGGTAAAAAAAATTTTTTTTCATACTTTTGGGCGTCTTGCACGGATTAATTTTATTTCCATTATTTCTTATGGGGAAAATTAATTCGCATAACGATTATTTCGCATAACGATGAGCCCTCTTGCACGGATTAAAATCGTTAACCGGGGGTCCACTGTACTTTGATAATTATACTTATGTGCACCTGTACCTAAATATACTTATACACTGTGCTGGCTTGTAGGTACATTTTAAAATCACTAAGAGTCTTTCTACTTGACGCCATATAATCTCTTGGGTGCATTAAATGTCGTATATTACGTTATTATAGACATTTCCATTTATCCATCTATGATATTTTTTTCAAAATTATATAATAAACATGATACACCCACAGTATAAAAGTTGACAGAAATACAAAATTTGTTTTCCAAACGTTTGGTAGGAGAGTCGAAGAATTATGTTTTCTCTAGTCAATTCTCTAGAAATTTATTCCTTTCATATGCCTTCACTCTATCTATAGCTATTCATGACCCTTGTAGGTTTAGCATTTCTTTTTTATTATGATTATAATAATGATAACTTGTAATAATAATTTGTAATAACTTGTAATAATAATAACTTGTAATAATAATAACTTGTAATAATAATTGTCAGAGCATCATTCCTTCTAAAAATTACATGAGAATTGAAGTGTTGGTCTTTATTTATTCTACTGTTTCAATGTGGAGACAACTTGTACACAATGTAAAGTGTTTGTATTATGGTATAACACAAACGTGCGTGAATGAACACCAGACGTGTTCATCTGGTTTGTTTACATTTTGTGTGGGTGGGGTGGAGCGGGGAGGGCTGCCTTGGTTGGCTACCGTACTTCCCAAACCTGACTTCCTTCAAAAAAAAACTCGCCTCTCACCCTACATTAAGACTACAGATATTTTAAGGTAATTAATATATGTACAGTGGAACCTCGGCTTGCGAATTTAATTCATTCCGTGACCTTGTTCCTATCCTGATTTGTTCGTATGCTGAGTTAATTTTCTTCATTTAAATTAATTGAAAAGCCTCTATTTCATTCCAATGGAATTCCTGCTCTCAGGAGGCACAGCAAAATACTTCAATACAGTGGGACCTCCACTAATGAGTTAAATCTGTTCCCTGACCATGCTCGCATCTGGATTTGCTCATTTGCAGAGTCAGTTTTCCTTATTTAAATTAATTGAAATGGAATTAATTTGTTCCAGTGGAATTCCAGGCACTATAAAATCAATAATTTCCCTAAAATCAACTCTATGACTTATTTATCTATCACAATTCATCTAATATGACATAATAAACAATATAAATAGCATAGAAATCTGATATATACTCTAGAATAAGTAAAATGCCATTATGTGACAAGTGGAGGTGGCCATAACCGCTCTAGCATTGTTGTGATGAACACTGCCATCTAGTGACAGCCTTTTGAAGCCGGCTATTATTATAATTATTATTATATTATATAGTATTATTATATTATACAGTGGACCCCCGCATAACGATGGCATCACATAGCGATTAATCCGCATACCGCTTACTTTAATCGCAAAAATTTTGCCGCGCATACCGATTAAAAACCCGCTCACCGATTTTCGTCCGAGACGCGTCCAATGTGCGCCCTCAGCCAGCCTCACATGTGCCGCCCGTGCCATTGTTTACCAGCCAGCCTCCGCGGTAACATCCAAGCATACACTCGGAATATTTCGTATTATTACAGTGTTTTCGGTGCTGTTTCTGGAAAATAAGTGACCATGGGCCCCAAGAAAGCTTCTAGTGCCAACCGTACACCAATAAGGGTGAGAATTCCCATTGAAATGAAGAAAGAGATCATTGATAAGTATGAAAGTGGAGTGCGTATCGCCGACCTAGTCAAGTTGTACAAGAAACCCCAATCAACCATCGCTACTATTGTGGGCACCAGAAAGACAATCAAGGAAGCTGTTCTTGCCAAAGGTTTAACTGTGTTTTCGAAACAAAGATCGCAAGTGATGGAAGATGTTGAGAGACTCTTATTGGTGTGGATAAATGAAAAACAGCTAGCAGGAGATAGCGTCTCTCAAGCGATCATATGTGAAAAGGCTAGGAAGTTGCATGAGGATTTAATTAAAAAAATGCCTGCAACTAGTGATGATGTGAGTGAATTTAAGGCCAGCAAAGGTTGGTTTGAGAGATTTAAGAAGCGTAGTGGCATCCATAGTGTGATAAGGCATGGTGAGGCTGCCAGTTCGGACCACAAAGCGGCTGAAAAATATGTGCAGGAATTCAAGGAGTACATAGACAGTGAAGGACTGAAACCTGAACAAGTGTTTAATTGTGATGAAACAGGTCTGTTCTGGAAGAAAATGCCAAGCAGGACCTACATTACTCAGGAGGAAAAGGCACTCCCAGGACATAAGCCTATGAAAGACAGGCTTACTTTGTTGATGTGTGCCAATGCTAGTGGTGATTGCAAAGTTAAGCCTTTATTAGTGTATCACTCTGAAACTCCCAGAGCGTTCAGGCAAAAGAATGTCCTCAAGGATAATTTGTGTGTGCTGTGGAGGGCAAACAGTAAGGCATGGGTCACTAGGGACTTTTTCTATAACTGGTTACACCATGCATTTGCCCCCAATGTGAAAGATTACCTAACTGAAAAGAAATTAGACCTTAAGTGCCTCCTGGTGTTAGACAATGCCCCTGGTCATCCTACAGACGTGGCAGAGCGACTTTATGGGGACATGAGCTTCATTAAGGTGAAGTTTTTGCCTCCTAATACCACTCCTCTCCTGCAGCCCATGGACCAGCTGGTTATTGCAAACTTCAAAAAACTGTACACAAAAGCTCTGTTTGAAAGGTGCTTTGTAGTGACCTCAGAAACTCAACTGACTCTAAGAGAGTTTTGGAGAGAGCACTTTAATATCCTCAATTGTGTAAACCTTATAGGTAAGGCTTGGGAGGGAGTGACTAAGAAGACCTTGAACTCTGCTTGGAAGAAACTGTGGCCAGAATGTGTAGACAAAAGGGATTTTGAAGGGTTTGAGGCTAACCCTGAGAATCCTGTGCCAGTTGAGGAATCCATTGTGGCATTGGGAAAGTCCTTGGGGTTGGAGGTTAGTGGGGAGGATGTGGAAGAGTTGGTGGAGGAGGACAATGAAGAACTAACCACTGATGAGCTGATAGATCAACTTCAAGAGCAAGAGGCCAGACCTGGGGAAACTGGTTCAGAGGAGGGGAGAGAGAAATTGAAGAAGTTGCCTACTACAAAGATAAAGGAAATCTGTGCAAAGTGGCTTGAAGTGCAAACCTTCATGGATGAAAATCACCCTCACACAGCTATTGGAAGCCATGCTGGTGATTATTACACTGACAATGTTGTGAAACACTTTAGGCAAGTCATAAAGGAACGAGAGGTACAGGCCACTATGGACAGATATCTTGTGCAAAAGAAGTCCAGTGACTCTGAAGCTGGCCCTAGTGGCATTAAAAGAAGAAGGGAAGTAACCCCAGAAAAGGACTTGCTACCTCAAGTCCTAATGGAAGGGGATTCCCCTTCTAAACACTAACACTCTCTCTCCCCTCCTCCCATCCCATCAATCATCACCAGATCTTCAATAAAAGTAAGTGTCATGTAATTGTGCATGCCTTTTTCAGTTTGTGTGTATTAAAATTAACATTTCATGTGGTAAAAAATTTTTTTTTTCATACTTTTGGGTGTCTTGCACGGATTAATTTTATTTCCATTATTTCGTATGGGGAAAATTCATTCACATAACGATTATTTCGCATAACAATTACCCCTCTTGCACGGATTAAAATCGTTAACCGGGGGTCCACTGTATAGAGGAATAGGTTTATTGAGTATACCAGGAAAAGTGTATGGTAGGGTTATTATTGAAAGAATTAGAGGCAAGACAGAATGTAGGATTGCGGATGAGCAAGGAGGTTTCAGAGTGGGTAGGGGATGTGTAGATCAAGTGTTTACATTGAAATATATATGTGAACAGTATTTAGATAAAGGTAGGGAAGTTTTTATTGCATTTATGGATTTAGAAAAGGCATATGATAGTGGATAGAGGAGCAATGTGGCAGATGTTGCAAGTATGTGGAATAGGTGGTAAGTTACTAAATGCTGTAAAGAGTTTTTATGAGGATAGTGAGGCTCAGGTTAGGGTGTGTAGAAGAGAGGGAGACTACGTCCCGGTAAAAGTAGGTCTTAGACAGGGATGTGTAATGTCACCATGGTTGTTTAATATATTTATAGATGGGGTTGTAAAAGAAGCAAATGCTAGTGTGTAGGGTGTTTGGGAGAGGGGTGGGATTAAATTATGGGGAATCAAATACAAAATGGGAATTGACACAGTTACTTTTTGCTGATGATACTGTGCTTATGGGAGAGTCTAAAGAAAAAATTGCAAAGGTTAGTGGATGAGTTAGGGTGTGTGTGTAAAGGTAGAAAGTTGAAAGTGAACATAGAAAAGAGTAAGGTGATGAGGGTATCAAATGATTTAGATAAAGAAAAATTGGATATCAAATTGGGGAGGAGGAGTATGGAAGAAGTGAACATTTTCAGATATTTGGGAGTTGACGTGTTGGCGGATGGATTTATGAAGGATGAGGTTAATCATAGAATTGATGAAGGAAAAAAGGTGAGTGGAGCACAGATCCAATTCCCTAGATCAAGAGCCCCTCAAAATGTACGTACTACTACTAATAATAATAATTATAATACATAATACAGTATAATAGAGTGGAACCTCAAATTTCGAACGTATCACTTATCGAACTCTTCGAAAATCGAACACTTTTTTTGAACCAACTTTGTCCCTCTTATTGAACTCTCCCCTATTTTCGAACCGCCGGGTACCGGACCTGTCCGGCAGCCCACTCTGTCCGCGTCCCCGCGCAGGTGCTGTGAGCCAATCTGGTTTTGTTGATGCTTGAGTGAGCACTAACCTACGCTCTCATTCAAACATTTTACGATTATTTCATTGAGTTTAGTGCCCAAAGAAACTTGCTAGTGGTAGAAACACCATAGATGTGAAGAAGGAAATAATACAGAAGTATGAGAGTGGTGTGAGACTTGTTGAGCTTGCCAGGATGTATGTGAAAAACAAGTCAACCATCGGTTCTGTCCTGGCAAAGAAAGAACAAATCAAGGAAGCTGATGTTGCGAAAGGTATTAATATGTTAACCAAAAAAAGGACCACAGACAAGCGATCAGGTTGAGAAGTTGTTGCTGGTGTGGATCAAGGATAAAGAGATGGCAGGTGATAGTGTTTCAGAGACCATTATTTGCAAAAAGCAAGGAAGTTGCATGCCGATCTGGTAAAGAAAACTCCTGGATAGTTCTGATAGTGAATTTAAGGCCAGCAGAGGCTGGTTTGACACTTTTAAGAAACGTAGTGGCATACACAATGTTGTAAGGCATGGTGAGGCAGCCAGTTCAGACAAACGGGCAGCTGAGAAGTTTGTACAGGAGTTTAAGGTTTACGTAGACACTGAAAAATTAAAACCCCCAACAAGTGTTCAGGTGTGACGAAACAGGCCTGTTTTGGAAGAAAATGCCAAAGAGGACTTACATTACTCAGGAGGAAAAGGCACAAGCCTATGAAAGACAGGCTAACTCTTTTATTCTGTGCTAATGCTAGTGGTGAATTTAAAGTGAAGCCTTTACTTGTGTATCATTCAGAAAATCCCCGAGTGTTTAAGAAAAACAATGTCATAAAGAACAAGTTGTGTCTTGTGGAAAGCAAATAATAAGGCATGGGTCACGAGACAAATTTTCAAAGAGTGGATCCATGAAGTGTTTGGCCCCAGTGTGAGGAAATACCTCCTAGACAATAATTTGCCACTCAAGTGCCTCCTGTTAATGGACAATGCTCCTGCTCATCCTCCAAACTTATTAGACCTCTTGTCAAGGGACTTCGGTTTTATAACATTGAAGTTCTTGCCTCCTAACACCACTCCTCTCCTCCAGCCCATAGACCAGCAGGTCATTTCTCACTTCAAAAAACTCTACACAAAAGCAGTGTTTGAAAAGTGCTTTGAAGTGACCACAGACACTTAAGTTGACCCTAAGAGAGTTCTGGAGGAATCACTTCAATATCTTCAGCTCCATAAGCCTTATAGGTAAGGCTTGGGAGGGAGTGACTTCCAGGATTTTGAACTCTGCTTGGAGACAATTGTGGCCAGATTGTGTCCAAAAGAGGGATTTTGAAGGGTTTGAGGCTGACCCTGAGCCTGTCTCTGACCTAGCTGACCCTCTGCCTGTTGTGGACTCTGTTGTGGCATTGGGGAACACCCTGGGGCTGGAGGTGAGTGGTGAGGATGTGGAAGAGTTGGTGGAGGACCACAGGGAACAGCTAACCACTGAAGAGCTGGAAGAGCTTCATCTGGAACAGTATCAGATCACATATGAGGACCTTGCTTCAGAGGAGGAGGAAGAGGGATTGGATCAGGTGCCTTCTTCAAAGATTAAGGAGATTTGTGCCAAGTGGAATGATGTCCAAATGTTTGTGCAGAAGTACCACCCTGAGGAGGCTGAAACAAGCCATCTTTGCAACAAGTTCAGTGACAAAACCATGTTCTATTTTAGGGAAATTTTAAAGAGGCACCAGAAACAGAGGACTGTGGACAGTTATTTTGTGAGACTGGGGTCTAGTGACTCTCAAGCTGGTCCTAGTGGCATTAAAACACAGAGAAGGGAAGTAACCCCAGAGAGGGCTTTACCTGAAGTCCTCATGGAGGGGGATTTTCCTTCCAAACACTAACCCCAACTCTCTCTCTCTCTCTCCTCACTATCTTCCAGATGCCATCACCAATCTTCAATAAAGGTAAGTAATAATGTTATATGTTTATTTACATTTATTAATACATAATTGAACACTATATTTGCTGTGTGTATGTAAAACTGTAATTAATCTCTATAATTTTTTTTTTCTTTTTTTTAATATTTTTGGGTTTGTGGAACGGATTAATTGTATTTACATTATTTCTTATGGGAAATATTGCTTCGCTTTTCAGACTTTTCGAATTTAGAACTAGCTCCTGAAACGGATTAAGTTCAATATTTGAGGCTCCACTGTAGTAATAATAACAACAACAGTAAGGAGAAACTTCAAAAAGCTGCCAGTAGTTGGTGCCACCATCAGCAAAACATTGGTAACCACTACTAGTACACTTTTCACCTGTCTAGACTTAAGTAGTCTATAAGCATTAGGTTAAGTCTCCCCAAAATGCCTTGGCATGATAGTGGCTTTCTTTGCTCCAATCATTATGATATGTAAACACACATTGTAACCTTTGCAAAGAAATAAATATTTTATTTATTTAAGGAACCTCCCTTGAGAGGAGAGTTTGCATCCTGAAAGTTCGTTCGTATCCAGAAGTGAAAAATCGACTGAATGACTGTTCGTATCCTGGAACAGTCCATGGCGGGGCTTTCGTAAGCCAAGGTTCCACTGTACTGTATACATGTATTTTATCGCTCTGGAGCGCTTTAATTAAATGTCGTAACATTACGTGTGGGTGGGGTGGGGTGGGTTGACCTGGCTGGCTACCATACCTCCCAGACCTGACTTCCTACAAATAAAACTCGCCTCTCACTCTACATCAAGACTACAAATATTTTAAGGTAAGTAATGGGTGTACTGTGTGTGTATTTTACTTTTCATTGTTTTTAATGCCTAGTTCTATTGCTAACTTAATATATGTTAGTGTAAATTTGTTATCTGGCATTTACATACATTTATAAGAGGAAAAAATGGTGTTCTGCTTTCTGGCGATCTGCTTTCCGCCAGTAGCCTGGAACCTAACCTGCCGTATAAGTGGGTCCTACTGTACACTACTGTATAAACATTTAACCCTTTCAGGGTTGGTGCCGTACTAGTACATCTTATGCACCAGGGTTGGTGTCGTACTAGTACACACAAATTCTAGTGCCTTCAAATCAAGCAGGAAAAGGCTGGTAGGTGTAGATGTGAAAGAATGGGTCTGCGTGATCAGTGTGCGCAGTATTAAAAAATCCTGCAGCACACAGTGCATAATGAGAATAAAAAACTCGGACTGTGTTTTTGGGCTAAAACAGCGACTTTGCAGTCTATTTTCGTATGATATTTATGGTTATATTCTTGTTTTCTTGGTCTTGTTTGATAGAATGGAAGATATATTACAGAATAGAGATAATCTTGATTGGTTTCATGATGACAAGTACGTACCTCAAAATTGAGCGCAAAGTAGGGAAGATGTTCGATTTTTGCCGATGCTCAAGAGTAAAAAAAATCATGCCACACATCCAATACATGTCAACTGGCGAGTCTAATATTCTTGCACAAGTGCCTGGATGATGTTATTTATACCGCTTTTACAGTGATGCAGTAGTATACATAACAGTAGATCTTGTATTTTTTGTGAGAATAAAAATTCAAAATGGAAAGCAAAAGGAATGTAAGAGTGGCCTGGAGATGTGACTAATGAATAGATAAAATGTTATTTTAGTGCCTGTAATGTCTGCCTTGTTTATTCTGGACCCTATTTTGAAATTGACGTTTTCTGAAATTTGTGTGAAATTGGCCAAATTACCATTTCTGACCACTTTATTAGGTAGTTGAAATCGGGTAGTTGAAATGGGCGGTGTCTTGTACTCAGTCGATAGAACAAAGGGAATTCTAGCAAAATATCTATGATTTTAGTAGACTGAAACGTTGTAATTGGCCAAAAATAGGGCTCAAAAGTGGGCAAAATCGTCCATGCGTAAATATCGTTGATACTGCTAACTTCATGAGACCATAATTCCGTAAGTTTTCCATCTAATTTCATACTTTTGGTGTCATTATGATTGGAAAAAGATTCTCTCTCATTTCATAAGAAATTTTTTTTTTTTTTATTTTTCAAAAATTTGTTGACCCTGAGCGGGAGTTAACCCTTAAACGATCCAAACGTATATATACGTTCTCTTGCGTAGTGCCCTGAATATTTTGATTTTTTTTTTTTTATAGGAAAAAAGAGCATGTGGTACCCAGGCATCCCCAATTTTTTTCATATGACGCTCACTGAGTGCGCACACCCGTTGTCTCATGTCTAGGCAACTCAGGCCTATCGTGCCAATGTTGAATGAATGACAAATAAAACGTATATATACGTTTGGGGTGCTACGCGAGAGAACATATGTACATATATGTTTGGACCGTTTAACCCTTTCAGGGTCCATCCCGTAGATCTACGGCTTCACGTTGTGTCCAAACCGTAGATCTACACCAAAATTCTAGCGCCGTCAAATTTAGCGCGAAAGCGCTCATAGGCCTCTATGTGAGAGAACGGGTCTGCGTGGTGGGTGTGCGCCATAAACAAAAAATCTAGGCACCCGCATAGCATTGTGGGAACGCCGGCTCAGTTACCCTTGTTCACCATGCCTCGTCGCAAGTCAGCTCTCACTCCCCGGAAAATTGGGACTCTCCTCTTCCTATCTGATACTTCTGACACTGATGGAAGTGGAAATGAAGGCGAATTCTATGGCTTTGATCAGTTAGTGACCGAAAGGAATGACCAGGATATCGATAATAGTGCAGAAAACCCTGACGATCCTCAACCTTCTACCTGTGGTGTGGGCACTCGTGACTCACGGTCGGTTGTGCCTCAACGCAAGAGAAAACTAATATTTACGCGTGGCCAGGCCTCTGACTTCAGTAACGATGATGATAGTGATGTGGATTGTGATTTTATTGCGCTTGACGATCATTCGAGTAGTGATAGTGAGGAATCATATTCACCAGTGAAGCGTCGGTATGTTTTCCGCCGCATGCGCTCGGGTAGTGTACCCTATGCTGTGCCCAGGGGACGGAGTACATCCCGGAGTACATCCCGTGGCCCTACACCAGGTTTAGATAGTGATAGTGAGGATGATGTGGCTACACTTGGCATGGATAGACCACAGGCATCAGTAGATGGTGGTAGTGGTGATGGTAGTGGCACCGCCATGCATGACTCACCAGCCCAGGCTGGGACCCACGCTGCTGGCTCGTCAGTTCAAGGACAAAGCGGAGCATCAGCCACCAGCCCACCACAACCACAACCACCCGCACAACCAGCCTATAATGTCCAGTATCCACCAGCAAACCGTATCTGGAATTGGCAGCAAAATCCCAATTTTGTTCCCAAGCTCCACCACTTTGATGACTCTCAAAGTGAAATTCTACCTACTTGTCCCCTTGGAACCAAGGCCAATGAACTGGAATTCTTTGAATTATTCTTTGACCAGCCATTGATGGAAACTACTGCCAGGGAAAGTAATAAGTATTTTGAGTACACCATGGCAAATACGATCATATCACCACAGTCAAGACTACACAGGTGGAAAGAGACGACTGTTGCAAAAATGTATTTGCTTTTTGCAACAATAATGCTTATGCCTCGTGTCTGTAAGCATAATGTAAAAGCATACTGGTCTACAGATCGGCTAATTTCTACCCCGGTCTTCAGTGAAATCATCCCAGTGAACAGGTTTATCTTACTGTTACGTATGTTGCACTTCTCTGACAAAACCAGGCCTGACAGGAGTGACAGGTTATACAAGATTAGAAATGTTTTCATGTATCTCAACAAAAGTTCAGCATATACTTTTATCCATTCAAGAATCTTGTAATTGACGAGTCTTTGATTTTGTTCAAAGGTAGACTGTCATTCAAGCAGTATATACCGAGCAAGAGGAAACGCTTTGGTATAAAACTGTTTGTACTCTGTGACTGTGACAGTGGCCTGGTGTTGGATATTGTTGTATACACGGGAAGTAAAACATTGAAAGATACCAAAATGTTATTGGGTATCTCAGGTGACGTAGTGAGAAACATGACGGCACCTTATCTTGGTAAAGGGCATACATTATATACTGATAACTGGTACACAAGCCCATTACTCGGTGATTTCATGCGAGTGAACAAGACATGTGTGTGGCACAGTGCGTTCTAATCGTAAACATATGCCCAGGCTCAACGCAAGTGCTCGTGGTGATGATGGGCAGGTGTTTACTGCCAATGACATCATGGCATTACGGTGGCATGACAAACGAGATGTCACATTGTTGACAACCATTCACCGTAATGAAATGCAAGACAGTGGCAAAGTTGATTGAGTGACTAATGAACGTATTCGAAAACCAGTGACAGTGATTGATTATACACAAAACATGCGCTTGGTTGACAAATGTGACATGCAGATTGGTTTTGTTGATTGTGTTCGTAAGAGTTACAAGTGGTACATGAAACTTTTCTTCCATCTCATGGACATTTCAATGCTCAATGCATATAATATGTACCAAATAAAGACTGGCAACAGACCACCGTATGGTGAATTTTGTTTCTGTTGTCAGACAACTCATAATGAAGTATCAGGTAAGAACACCTGCTATACAACAAGGTCCTCGAATTACTCAGGATATACCCAAGCGTTTGAAGAGGGAAGGTGATCATTTCATAATACATTTTCCTTCAACTCAGAAGAAATTTGCTCAGAAGAGATGCATCGTCTGTGCACAAACAAAATGACGACAACAAAGATGCAAAGACACTCGGTTTATGTGTGAGGAATGTAAGGTGCCTCTGTGCATGGTGCCTTGTTTCAAGGAGTTCCACAAGCTTCAGCAGTTCTAAAACCATGTCCAGTGATTGTAAATATGTAAATATATGATAAAACATTAGTATTATACAAGATTTGTGCATGTTTATTGTAATAAACAACAGTGGTAAACAATAATATGATAATAACTTTAGTGCAGTTATTGTGTTCAATACAGTGAGTTTATATATATACATTATATACAGTATTGGTCTCTCAGGCCCCAAATGTTAGTAGGAAAAGAAAAAAATTGGAAAAGAAAAGAAAAAACTATAAAAACCGCTAAATAAAGTAATGCGCGTATGTGGAATTCGTCGATGTTGCCGCCACCACATCATTTTGGACAAACTTCTTGGCACTGTATCTCGGTAAGTACTGATCGGAAATTTTTTTTTTTTGTCTTATTACCTTCACAAAAATATGCTCTTTAATTCTGTAATTTTTTTTTTTTTTTTTTTTTTTTTTTTTTTTTTTTTTTTTCAAAAATTCCTTGGACACTGGAGCACCACTTCAGATTTTGGCCTTGGACCCTGAAGGGGTTAAGGGTTAAGGATCGAGGGTTTCGACCCTGAAAGGGTTAAAAATATACCAGAAATGTTATAAATGGTGCAAAGGTAACATTAAAACAATATCGAAGGTAATTGACAATAACTCATTACCATTATAGCATGCTCCTCACTTAGCGATGAATTCGTTTACCAGTGTGGTCTTAGGAACGGAACTCTTGTCATTAATTAAGAGAGGCTGTACTACTGTACTGTCTGGTGAGGGAGAGACAAGGGGCCTGTGCAGCTCCCCTTTCTCACCAAAGCTGTGCAGAGGGCACAAGTGCAAATAATATTACTTTAACCCTTTCATTGTGCCATAGTACTACGGATTCTAGGTCACTGTCGGTGCCATAGTACTACACCATGAGCTTAGCTCACTCAGATAAGCTGTGAGTGGTGAATTTGGGCCTAAATATGAGAGAATGGGTCTGTGTAGTAAGTGTGCACAATATAAAAATATCCTGCAACGTAGTGCTTGAGAAAAAAATTGCAACAGTTTTTGGTTTAAAACAGTGACTTTTCAGTGTATTTTTGTATGGTTTTTGTTTTATTCTTGGTTTCTAGTCTCATTTGATAGAATAGAAGATGTATTACAGAAATAGATTTTTTTTTTTTTTTTTTTCTCTTGAGAGGGGAGGGTGGCCTAAATAGAAAAATGATATGAGATACTGTATAATTTTAATCGTTTTATTTGAATTTATTAGGTAAGATAAGGACTAATGTTATGACTAATGCTAAAAGTAAAACATTATAAATTTGGTATTGTTAAAAAAGTTTCTTCTAATTTTGGGTTAATGTATGTATGTATGTTATAATTTTGTTTCTCCCAGGATTCAACATCTATGATTTCAAAGTCAAGATGTGCACTAAGAACAAGTGTTATTCTGACTCGTGTGTAGGCTACCACAATTTAGCAGACAGACGCAGAAGCCCTGGCTTCTTTGAATATGGGTAAATATTATGTATATCATGTTTGAACACTTCTCTGTTTTTGTCTGTCCTTTTCTTTCTCTATTTTTTCCCTCTTATTCTTTCCCTTTTTGCCTCCCTTCAAGAGCAAGAGCTCTTTTTGTCTTTGTTGTTTCTGTGTCTTAGTTTTGGTGTGATTGCTTCCTCAACTTATTCGCATTTTCTGGAGAAGTACTCCATCTCATCAGCTTGTACTATGATATGCCAAAAGTTTTTAGATTAGTTTTATGCCAAGTAAAAATGTCTTGGGATAAATTTATAAATGGGATAGATATATCTTCCATTGGTTAATACGTATGTTTTTCTTTTCATTTTTTGCAGTGATGCAATGTGTGAGGCAATTCTCAAGGAAGAGGAGTGTGCCCAACAAGACTCCTGCCAATATGCACACACAGCTGTAGAGAGAGACTACCATGTCAAGCAGTTTAGATCCCTTGTTTGTTCAGGATGGAGTAAAGAACATTCTTGCCCAAATAAGAATAAAATCTGTCCATTTGTACATCCAGGTACTACATTTTAATATCTGTGACATACTATACCTAGCTGTAAATTGGATTGTTCCATGGCAAAATATGAAAGCATTGTGACGATAAAGCATTTTGAATTTGAAAGGGAAATATGTGAATCTCTCAAGACTGTTGCTTGCAAGTCAGAGTAACAGGCAGCGTACAAACGTGTATTAATTAATACCTGAATAATGGGACAATCGCAGGTAGTAGGCTGGTAGACAACAATTTAGGGAGGTACAATCCTGTGTAATAGAAGCCTGGAAATGTTTTTCACTCATAAATGATGGTCGTCTTTAAGTCTCTTAAACGTAGTTGGCAGGGAAATCTTGTATACAGTACTTCTGCTTACATTCAAAGTACACTTTTGTTTATTTTACCAGTATTTTTAATAGCTGTTATTTCTCTTAGTATATTAAGTCATATAGAAGACATGATCTGAGAGTGGGCTGCAGGGGTGTTAATCCTCAGAATCATTAACATTTATAACCCGTAAAAGGTATGAACTGTTAGGATGACCAAATGTAATGAATAGAGTTCTCCAGGGTTTAGATGTAGACTCCATATTACTACTAGTGTAGGTCAGTGTCCTGATGGTGAACTTTTATATATCCACGTGTGGGGATGATGCCGAAAGTAGGAAGATGATGGTAATTAAGGAGAGGACTAGGCTGCAAGAAGACCTGGATTGACTGAAGGAACAAATATTTACTCAAGTTGAACTCTTTCCCTCTCCAAAGTGATAAGGAAAGGAGATACAGACTGTACTGTCTGGGAGGGGGAAGAATAAACAAATTATGGAATTAAACAAAGAAAACAGTAAATCTAGGAGCAATTGCTACACCAAACCTGTTCACTGAAAGGCACATAAACAGAATAACATAATGGTACAAGCTAGGCTGACAAACATAAAAATGACTTCGAGAATCTAGGCAAAGACATCAAGACTATTACATACAAGTAACCAGTCTTCAAGTACACAATACCTAGGAAGAATCCTCGCCTAGTTGAGCAATGAATAAAATTTGATATCCAAAGCTTAAAATTCTGATTGGAGTCTGAATTCAAGGACAGCTCAGGGTGGAATGTGAGAGTTAAATCTCTTGTCCCTAGATGAGTGTACAATGTGGTGCATGATCATGACATGTAAATTACTTTGGGGCATAGACAAGGTAGACAAGGACAGGCATTTTATGAAGAAATGGCTGTAAATCAAGAAGTGACAGAGAGTGCACACCTAACTGAAGCACAGTAATATCAAAAAACACTTCTTCGGCATGATAGTAAACAAATGAAAATAATTAGCTTGAAGTAGAGTCCATACGTGGTTTCAGACATAAATATGATAGAACTAATTCATGCGAGTCCTTAGAAAGTTAAGAGAATCAGAGAGCTAGAGCTCGTTCATAAACTTGAATGGATAATTACATCACTTATTAGTAAAGTGATTTTTAGTTTGTAAGTACTGTATACTGTATCCCTTTGGATGAATTTAAACTCTAATTATTATTTCTTCGTTTAGAGAATGCAGATTCTCTTTACCATGAGAGCTGGAAAGATTTGTATGTTGAGGGACTTGGTAACACCATAGAGTTCCTTGTGGAGGCAATCAGGAATCTGTTTAAGCTTCCAGTTGTTCCAGGTAAGTGACTTATTAGCATATTTCTCTGTTCAATAGTCTCTCTTTTACCAAACAATCTTGCTCATGTAAAAATGCTTAGGCCTTTGTTTTTTAGGGGGGAAGGATATCTGAAACGCACCTCTGCATTTTACTATCAGTTTGATGGGTGAAATATTAGTTATTTCTTTTGTGATAGCCATGGATTTTGTTGTAACTCTCAAGGACGAGTTCTATGTTTGGGTTAGCAAGTTGATAGCTTTGACTAATAATGGTGAGCATTGTCAAAAGTTAACTAATGGGGTGTTGATGGGTGACTTTTGTGTGATGATTGGTTGTTGACCCCATGCATAGACACCGTAGGTGAAATGCAGATTAATGTTTGTATAAGCATTGTAAGGCAAGGTACATAACAGTGAGTCTTTGGCTGTATATGCACATTTGAGATTTCCTGATGTGGTGAATAAAAGCATTAAATTTCAGTTTGTTGTCCAGGTATTGAGCAAAGGATTTACCATTATTTTTTCTTCCTATTTATATTAAGGTTTTATTTGGATGATTTTTGTTACCACTGTGTAAGAGGTCTTTTCTTAACTAGTAAGTGTGTTGGTTATTATGCAAGTAAGGATTCAGTGTTGACTGCTATTTTCAGCCATGAGGTTAAAATTCAAGAGAGAAGTAATGTTGTCATCAAATAGGTCTTGAGTTTGGTACTTAACATTAGTGAAATGGGTCAGGATTACCAGTGCACTTCCTTCAAAGACAGGTCATAACTTTTTTGGTTAGATATTCATGCACATACTGTGTTTTACTTTTGTGGAAACTGCTTCACTAATGAGATTTGATTATTCTGTACAGTACTTAAGCTCTTGCAAGTTTTTGCAAGATCATTTTTAATGCTTTTGCACTCTTCCTTCTTACCATGGCAAGTTCTGACTCAGTGTGACATATTGCATCAAACTCCTTTCTTTCCCTCTCCAAGAAAAAAAAAACTAATCAGTAATCTTTCATCTGGGTTAATCCTTGTGGAATTAGTACTGGTAAAAAATTGAGTATTGCTTTGTGTTTATCTCAACATGGGGTCCACATTAGTGCTGCATATTTGTTGATTAAAGGCAAAAAGGAAATTTATTTCAGTTTTTTGAATGATGTTGGCCAACTTAGCATTTTGTGCCACTCTTAAACATTTAAACCATAGAAAATTTAATAAATACATCTTTTTCAGGTGTGAGAATTTTGGTAATAACTCCATCGATAATGGTAGCCAACTTGCTGAGGCTAGCTGTGCTTGACTTAGCCAAAATTTTTCTTCAAACTGTTGTTGTTGCGACTTACAAGAAGCAGATTTTAGGTTTGTTATCTTTTACTTGAAAATTGATTTGTTAAACTTTCTTTTTTGCACATGAATCATATGCAGTAATATTGCTCAAATAATTAAAGTATCTTTCAGTAGGTTGGGATATAATACATGTATATGATAAAAGGGACAGCACTTAAGGACTACAGAGAGGATCTATAATTTCTATTTATTCTTTAAGGTAAAGGGGAACAAGAGTGTGGGAGAGAATTATTGGGGGTACATGTCTGTTGAGTATATTGGATAATTAATTTTTTTTTTATTAACACATTGGCCATTTCCCACCAAGGTAGGGTGGCCCGAAAAAGAAAAGCTTTCATCATCATTCACTCAATCACTGTCTTGCCAGAGGCACACTTACACTACAGTTATACAACTGCAACATTAACACCCCTCCTACAGAGTGCAGGAACTGTACTTCCCATCTCCAGGACTCAAATCTGGCCTGCTGGTTTCCCTGAATCCCCTCACAAACATTACCTTGCTCACACTAACAGCACGTCAAGTCCTAAAAACCATTCGGCTCCATTCGCTCCTATCTAACATGCTCACACATGCTTGCTGGAAGTCCAAGCCCCTCGCACACACAGCCTCTTTTACCCCCTCCCAAGCTTTTCTAGGCCGACCTCTACCCTTCCTTCCCTCATACTACAGATTTGTACACTCTCAGTCATTCTACAGCTAGCGCTCCACTTTTGTGAGTTCCACTTTCATGAGCTTCGAACATTTGCGAATGCCCAGCCGAATACCCATGCAGGAAAAAAGTATGGGAAAATGCTTCCCACTGCGTCCCTACTACCCTCCCTCTTACCCCCCTCATTGATATTTTTGTGTGTTTTATGATTGTTCATGGTTCAATAAGTTAAGGAAGCAGTAGTGTTAGGATAAGTAAATGCTATTATTATATTTCCTTACAATATATTTGTGATTATGTGTGAGTGAGGTGAAAGTGTTGAATGATGATGAAAGTATTTTCTTTTGGGGGATTTTCTTTCTTTTTGGGTCACCGTGCCTCAGTGGGAGACTGGCGACTTGTTAAAAAAAAAAAATTGTGCATCAAAACACTCGCGAATGCTACAGTACAGTATTATTATGTTTCCCTACATTATATTTGAGCACCAAACATTTGCGAACTTTCAAGATTCACGAGGTTCTTGATTCCTTAACCCTCAAGAATGTGGAGGGCCTCCTGTATTTTGTTTCACCCTCTCCACATATCTGAACCACCTCAATAACCCCTCCTCAGCCCTCTGGATAATAATTTTGGTAATCCTGCACCTCCTAATTTCCAAACTACGAATTCTCTGCATTATATTCGTACCATGCATTTCCCTCAGACACATCATCTCCACTGCCTCCAGCCTTCTCCTTGTTGCAATATTCACCATCCATGTAAGAGCATTGGTTTAACTATACTCTCATACATTCCTCTCTCTGCTTCCATGGACAAGGTTCTTTGTCTCCACAGACTCCTCAGTGCACCACTCACCTTTTTCCTCTCAACATTTCTATGATTCACCTTATCTTTCATAGATCCATCTACTGACACGTCCACTCTTAACCCTTAAACTGTCCAAACGTAGATCTACGTTCACGCGTAGCGCTCCGAACGTAGATCTACGTTCAATTTTACATTGTTTCTTATGTAAAAAAACGTAGATCTACGTTCGGAGCGCTATGTGCACAAACGTAGATCTACGTTTGAACAGTTTAATGGTTAAATATCTGAATACGTTAACCTCTTCCATACTCTCTCCCTCCAACCTGATATCCAATCTTTCGAGTTGCAGATTATCCAAAGAGTAATGAGAAAGAAAGTAGGACTGCAGAGAATGTGAATTTATATAAAGGGACTATATGGACCAAGTGTTTGTATTATAGCATGTAAGTGAAGATTCCTTGGATAAGGGCAAGGAGTTGTTTGCTGCAGTTAAATTTTTGGGAAACACATATGGTATGGTGTATGATAGAGAAGCAATGGGGGCTAGTCTTGTAAATGTATGGAATAAGTAATAAGTTGATAAAAGCTTAATTTTTAGAGAGGCTCAAGTTAGGTGACAATTTATTCTTAAATGAGATTTACAGGAATGTGTGATGTAGCTATGGTTGTTTAATGTTTTATAGACAGGGTAATAAAAGAGGTGAATAATTTTATGTGGGTCTGATTTTTTTTTTTTTTTTTTTTTTTTTTGACAAGTTGGCCATCTCCCACCAAGGCAGGGTGACCCAAAAAAAAAAAAAAATCCCCAAAAAGAAAATACTTTCAATAATCATTCAACACTTTCACCTCACTCGTACATAATCACTGCTTTTGCAGAGGTGCCCAGAACACAACAGTTTAGAAGCATATACATAAAAAGATACACAGCATATCCCTCCAAACTGCCAATATCCCAAACTCCTCCTTTAAAGTGCAGGCATTGTACTTCCCATTTCCAGTACTCAAGTCCGGCTATATAAAAATAACCGGTTTCCCTGAATCCCTTCACTAAATATTACCCTGTTCACACTCCAACAGCTCGTCAGGTCCTAAATACCATTCGTCTCCATTCACTCCTATCTAACACACTCGCACATTTTTTTTTTTAAACAAACCAGCTGTATTGCACCAAGGCAGGGTGGCCCAATAAGAAAAACAAAAGTTTTTCTTTTTAAATTTAGTAATTTATACAGGAGAAGGGGTTACTAGGCCCTTGCTCCCGGCATTTTAGTCGCCTCTTACAACACGCATGGCTTAGGGAGGAAGAATTCTGTTCCACTTCCCCATGGAGATAAGGGGAAATAAACAAGAACAAGAACTAGAAAGAAAAATAGAAGAAAACCCAGAGGGGTGTGTATATATATGCTTGTACATGTATGTGTAGTGTGACCTAAGTGTAAGTAGAAGTAGCAAGATGTACCTGAAATATTGCATGTTTAAGAGACAGAAAAAAAGACACCAGCAGTCCTACCATCATGTAAAACAATTACAGGATTCCATTTTACACTCACTTGGCAGGATGGTAGTCTACACCTCCCTGGGCGGTAGCTGTCTACCAACCTACTACCTACACGCTCGCACACGCTTGCTGGGAATTCAAGCCCCTCGCCCACAAAACCTCCTTTACCCCCTCCCTCCAATCTTTTCGAGGGCGACCCCTACCTTGCTATCCTTCCCTTACAGATTTATACGCTCTCCATGTCATTCTACTTTGATCCATTCTCTCTAAATGACCAAACCATCTCAACAACCCCTCTTCAGCCCTCTGACTAATATTTTTATTAACTCCACACATCCTAATTTCCACTCTCCGAATTCTCTGCATAATATTTACACCACGCATTGCCCTTAGATAGGACATCTCCACCGCCTGCAACCACCTCCTCGCTGCAGCATTTACAGCCCAAGCTTCACACCCATATAAGAGTGTTGGTACCACTATACTTTCATACATTCCCTTCTTTGCCTCCATGGATAATGTTTTTTGTCTCCACATATACCTCAATGCACCACTCGCCTTTTTTCTTTCATCAGTTCTATGGTTGACCTCATCCTTCATCCATCCATCCGCTGACACGTCAACTCCCAAATATCTGAAAACATTCACTTCTTCCATACTCCTCCTCTCCAATTTGATATCAAATTTTTCTTTATCTAAATTATTTGATACCCTCATCACCTTAGTCTTTTCTATGTTTACTTTCAACTTTCTACCCTTACACACACTCCCAAACTCGTCCACTAACCTTTGCAACTTTTCTTTAGAATCTCCCATAAGCACAGTATCATCAGCAAAAAGTAACTGTGTCACTTCCCATTTTGTATTTGATTCCCCATAATTTAATCCCACCCCTCTCCCAAACACCCTAGCATTTACTTCTTTTACAACCCCATCTATAAATATATTAAACAACCTTGGTGACATTACACAATCCCACCTTTACCAGGAAATAGTCTCCCTCTCTCCTACACACCCTAACCTGAGCCTCACTATCTTCATAAAAACTCCTTACAGCATTTAGTAACTTACTACCTATTCCATATACACCTACCATCCTACTTACGACCTGCTCGACATATGTCCACTCGACTTACGACTGTACATCTGGCAGCTGGGCTGGGCCGGCTGATACATGACACTGTACAATATTTGAAAATGCTCGTGGCGGCAATGCGCCATGCAGGCAGCATCAGTTTGAGTTACCCTGCCCTATCAGCAGCATCATACATACTGTATTAACTGTACTAACTGAACAGTAAATTTCACCATGGTCCCTATAAGGAAGTCTGAATTTTGCACTGGAGATTGTGGCAAGAAGGCAAGAAAGGCTCTTACTCTCGAACTCTATTTGTTTTCACTATTGCACATAAATCTCTCTGTATCTGTCTGCCTGTATATCTGTCTTTTGTCTTCCTGTGTGTGTGTCTTTCTGTCTACCTGTGTGTCTGTCTACCTGTGTCTGTCTTTCTGTCTGCTTTTCTGTCTGAACCGCTCATGAACCAACAGGTATTACACACGAAGCAGAGTTGTCACATCTTCAATATGATGCTAATATCACTATACAGCTTGCTTATCTATCACAATTCATCTAATATGATATAATAAACAATGTATATCAAGTTTTTATGTTATTTATAATCTAGAATGAATAAAATATGAACTTTACTTCAAACTCCATATCTTGCACCTGTGCAGGTACACATTAAAATCACTAAGAGTGTGTTATTTGTCTTGAAGATGCCATATTAATAATGATAATAATAACACAATAATAATCAGTCTGAGGCGCATTAAATGTGTATAAAACGTTAATATAGACATTTTGCTTAATCCATCTATGATTTTTTTCAAAATTATGTAATAAACACGCTATGTAACATATAAATTAACATAAATATTAGTTGTTTTTCCAGTCGGCTTGACAGAGTGAACAAAAAGCATTCGTGTCTGGGCTGGTCACAACAACAACTAGTTTGTTTACAAAACTCGCGAACCTTCTACACTCATTCTCTCTTGTTTATTCATTGAATCTTGTTTACTCACCTCTCATTCTACATTAAGACTACAAATATTTTAAGGTAAGTAATGAGTAAACACTATATTATATTATAGTTTAATAATAATAATTTTTTTTTTTTTTTTTTTTTTTTCAACAAGTCGGCCGTCTCCCACCGAGGCAGGGTGACCCAAAAAAGAAAGAAAATCCCCAAAAAGAAAATACTTTCATCATCATTCAACACTTTCACCACACTCGCACATTATCACTGTTTTTGCAGAGGTGCTCAGAATACAACAGTCTAGAAGCATAAACATATAAAGATACACAACATATCCCTCCAAACTGCCAATATCCCAAACCCCTCCTTTAAAGTGCAGGCATTGTACTTCCCATTTCCAGGACTCAAGTCCGACTATATGAAAATAACCGGTTTCCCTGAATCCCTTCACTAAATATTACCCTGCTCACACTCCAACAGATCGTCAGGTCCCAAGTACCATTCGTCTCCATTCACTCCTATCTAACACGCTCACGCACGCTTGCTGGAAGTCCAAGCCCCTTACCCACAAAACCTCCTTTACCCCCTCTCTCCAACCCTTTCGAGGACGACCCCTACCCCGCCTTCCTTCCCCTATAGATTTATATGCTTTCCATGTCATTCTACTGTGATCCATTCTCTCTAAATGACCAAACCACCTCAACAACCCCTCTTCTGCCCTCTGACTAATACTTTTATTAACTCCACACCTTCTCCTAATTTCCACACTCCGAATTTTCTGCATAATATTTACACCACACATTGCCCTTAAACAGGACATCTCCGCTGCCTCCAACCGTCTCCTCGCTGCTGCATTTACCACCCAAGCTTCACACCCATATAAGAGTGTTGGTACTACTATACTTTCATACATTCCCTTCTTTGCCTCCATAGATAACGTTTTTTGACTCCACATATACCTCAACGCACCACTCACCTTTTTTCCCTCATCAATTCTATGATTAACCTCATCCTTCATAAATCCATCCGCCGACACGTCAACTCCCAAGTATCTGAAAACATTCACTTCTTCCATACTCCTCCTCCCCAATTTGATATCCAATTTTTCTTTATCTAAATCATTTGACACCCTCATCACCTTACTCTTTTCTATGTTCACTTTCAACTTTCTACCTTTACACACATTCCCAAACTCATCCACTAACCTTTGCAATTTTTCTTTAGAATCTCCCATAAGCACAGTATCATCAGCAAAAAGTAACTGTGTCAATTCCCATTTTGAATTTGATTCCCCATAATTTAATCCCACCCCTCTCCCAAACACCCTAGCATTTACTTCCTTTACAACCCCATCTATAAATATATTAAACAACCATGGTGACATTACACATCCCTGTCTAAGACCTACTTTTACCGGGAAGTAGTCTCCCTCTCTTCTACACACCCTAACCTGAGCCTCACTATCCTCATAAAAACTCTTTACAGCATTTAATAACTTACCACCTATTCCATATACTTGCAACATCTGCCACATTGCTCCTCTATCCACTCTATCATATGCCTTTTCTAAATCCATAAATGCAATAAAAACTTCCCTATCTTTATCTAAATACTGTTCACATATATGCTTCAATGTAAACACCTGATCTACACATCCCCTACCCACTCTAAAACCTCCTTGCTCATCCGCAATCCTACATTCTGTCTTACCTCTAATTCTTTCAATTATAACCCTACCGTACACTTTTCCTGGTATACTCAGTAAGCTTATTCCTCTATAATTTTTACAGTCTCTTTTGTCCCCTTTCCCTTTATATAAAGGGACTATACATGCTCTCTGCCAATCCCTAGGTACCTTCCCCTCTTTCATACATTTATTAAACAAAAGTACCAACCACTCCAACACTATATCCCCCCCTGCTTTTAACATTTCTGTCATGATCCCATCAGTTCCAGCTGCTTTACCCCCTTTCATTTTACGTAATGCCTCACGTACCTCCCCCACACTTACATTCTGCTCTTCTTCACTCCTAAAAGATGGTATACCTCCCTGACCAGTGCATGAAATTACTGCCTCTGTTTCTTCCTTAACATTTAAAAGTTCCTCAAAATATTCTCGCCATCTACCCAATACCTCCATCTCCCCATCTACTAACTCCCCTACTCTGTTTTTAACTGACAAATCCATATTTTCCCTAGGCTTTCTTAACTTGTTTAACTCACTCCAAAATTTTTTCTTATTTTCATTAAAATTTCTTGACAGTGCCTCTCCCACTCTATCATCTGCTCTCCTTTTGCACTCTCTCACCACTCTCTTTACCTTTCTTTTACTCTCCATATACTCTGCTCTTCTTATAACACTTCTGCTTTGTAAAAACCTCTCATAAGCTACCTTTTTCTCTTTTATCACACCCTTTACTTCATCATTCCACCAATCACTCCTCTTTCCTCCTGCCCCCACCCTCCTATAACCACAAACTTCTGCCCCACATTCTAATACTGCATTTTTAAAACTATTCCAACCCTCTACAACCCCCCCACTACTCATCTTTGCACTAGCCCACCTTTCTGCCAATAGTCGCTTATATCTCACCCGAACTTCCTCCTCCCTTAGTTTATACACTTTCACCTCCCTCTTACTTGTTGTTGCCACCTTCCTCTTTTCCCATCTACCTCTTACTCTAACTGTAGCTACAACTAAATAATGATCCGATATATCAGTTGCCCCTCTATAAACATGTACATCCTGGAGCCTACCCATCAACCTTTTATCCACCAATACATAATCTAATAAACTACTTTCATTACGTGCTACATCATACCTTGTATATTTATTTATCCTCTTTTTCATAAAATATGTATTACTTATTACCAAATTTCTTTCTACACATAGCTCAATTAAAGGCTCCCCATTTACATTTACCCCTGGCACCCCAAATTTACCTACTACTCCCTCCATAACATTTTTACCCACTTTAGCATTAAAATCCCCAACCACCATTACTCTCACACTTGATTCAAAACTCCCCACGCATTCACTCAACATTTCCCAAAATCTCTCTCTCTCCTCTACACTTCTCTCTTCTCCAGGTGCATACACGCTTATTATAATAATAATATTATTACTAATATTAGTACATACGTATTGGTAGACAGCAACCACCCAGGGAGGTCCTACCGTTCTGCCAAGCGAGTGTAAAACGAAAGCCTGTAATTGTTTTTCATGATGGTAGGATTGCTGGTGTCTTTTGTCTGTCTCATAAATATGCAAGATTACAGGTACATCTTCCTACTTCTACTTACACTTAGGTCACACTAAACATGTACACATTTATTTGTACACACTCATCTGAGTTTTCTTTGATTTTATCTTAGTTCTTGTTCTAATTACTTTTCCTTTTATATCCATGGGGAAGTGAAATAAGAATCTTTCCTCCGTAAGCCATGCGTGTTGTAAAAGTCAACTAAAATGCCAGGAACAGTGGGTTAGTAACCCCTTTTCCTGTAATAATTACTAAAAAGAATAAGAAGAAAATTGCCAAAGTGGGAAGTCTGAATGTGCGTGGATGTTGTGCGAATGAAAATAGAGATGATTGTGGATGTTATGAATGAGAAGAAGCTGGATGTCCTGGCTTTAAGTGAAACAAAGCTGAAGGGGGTGGGTGAGTTTCAGTGAAGAGGAATAAATGGGATTAGGTCAGGGGTTTCTAATAGAGTTCGAGCTAAAGGAGGAGTAGCAATAATGTTGAAGGATAAGCTATGGCAGGAAAAGAGGGACTATAAATGTATTAATTTAAGGATTATGTGGAGTAAAATATAGGTTGGATGTGAGAAGTGGGTTATAGTAAGCGTATATGCACCTGGGGAAGAGAGAAGTATAGAGGAGAGAGAGAGATTTTGGGAAATGTTGAGTGAATGCGTGGAGAGTTTTGTACGAAGTGTGAGAGTACTTGTGGTTGGGGATTTTAATGCTAAAGTGGGTAAAAATGTTGTGGAGGGAGTAGTAGGTAAATTTGGGGTGCCAGGGGTAAATGAAAATGGGGAGCCTTTAATTGAGCTATTTGTAGAAAGAGGTTTGGTAATAAGTAATACATATTTTATGAAAAAGAGGATTAATAAATATACAAGGTATGATGTAGCACGTAATGAAAGTAGTTTGTTAGATTATGTATTCGTGGATAAAAAGTTGATGGGTAGGCTCCAGGATGTACACGTTTATAGAGGGGCAACTGATATATCGGATCATTATCTAGTTGTAGCTACAGTTAGAGTAAGAGGTAGATGGGATAAGAGGAAAATGGCAACAACAAGTAAGAGGGAGGTGAAAGTGTATAAACTAAAAGAAGAGGAAGTTCGGGTGATATATAAGCAACTATTGGCAGAAAGGTGGGCTGGTGCAGGTATGAGTAGTGGGGGGGTTGAAGAGGGTTGGAGTAGTTTTAAAAATGCAATATTAGGATGTGGGGCAGAAGTTTGTGGTTATAGGAAGGTGGGGGCAGGAGGAAAGAGGAGTGATTGGTGGAATGATGAAGTAAAGGGTGTGATAAAAGAGAAAAAGGTAGCTTATGAGAGTTATTTACAAAGCAGAAGTGTTATAAGAAGAGCAGAATATATGGAGAGTAAAAGAAAGGTGAAGAGAGTGGTGAGAGAGTACAAAAGGAGAGCAGATGATAGAGTGGGAGAGGGAGAGGTAATGTCAGTAAATTTTAATGAAAATAAGAAAAAATTTTAGTGAGTTCAACAAGTTAAGAAAGCCTAGGGAACAAATGGATTTGTTTGTTAAAAACAGAGTAGGGGAGTTAGTAGATGGGGAGATGGAGGTTTTGGGTAGACAGCGAGAATATTTTGAGGAACTTTTAAATGTCGACAAAGAAAGGGAGGCAGTAATTTCGTGCACTGGTCAGGGAGGTATACCATCTTAGGAATGAAGAAGAGCAGGATATAAGTGTGGTGGAGGTACGTGAGGCATTACGTAGAATGAAAGGGGGTAAAGCAGCTGGAACTGACGGGATCATGACAGAAATGTTAAAAGCAGAGGGGATATAGTGTTGGAGTGGTTGGTATTTTTGTTTATTAAATGTATGGAAGAGGGGAAGGTACCTAGGGATTGGTGGAGAGCATGTATAGTCTCTTTATATAAAGGGAAGGGGGGGCAAAAGAGATTGTAAAAATTATAGAGGAATAAGTTTACTGAGTATACCAGGAAAAGTGTATGACAGGGTTGTTATTGAAAGAATTAGAGGTAAGACAGAATGTAGAATTGCGGATTAACAAGGAGGTTTTAGAGTGGGTAGGGGATGTGTAGATCAAGTGTTTACATTGAAGCATATATGTGAACAGTATTTAGATAAAGGTAGGGAGGTTTTTATTGCATTTATGGATTTAGAAAAGGCATATGATAGAGTGGATAGAAGAGCAATGTGGCAGATGTTGCAAGTTTATGGAATAGGTGGTAAGTTACTAAATGCTGTAAAGAGTTTTTATGA
>NC_091314.1:6098011-6113011 GCF_038502225.1 Cherax quadricarinatus | reverse complement strand
CACATCCTTAATCTACAACAAGAACACATTCCTCACCGGCAATATGTGACGAAGCCTACAGATCAGCCTTGGTTTGGCTTTCGTTGTAGAGAGGCTGCTACTGCTAAGTACAAAGCATGGCGAAGGTATAAGAGACATCCTACCACCTATAACAGGAACTTGCACATGCAAGCCTGTAGGCATATGGGTGATGTTCAAAAGTGGGCCATTGCTAAATGGGAGGTGGACACTAAAAGAAAGTTAACATGAGGTAGGGTAGGCTCCAAAACCTGGTGGTCCCTGGTCAAGGACAGACAAGGTTATCTGCCTGATGAACTTATTCCACCTCTAAATCGACAGGATGGGACCACCTCTACTAGTAGTCAAGAGAAGGCGGACCTCTTTGCTGAACACTTTGCTACCAAAATGCAAGTTCCTGATCCAGCAAGGGACCCTCCTTGGCTAGCTGCAAGAACTGTGTCAAAACTGTCAGTGGTGACAATAAGGCAGGAGGAGGTGCATTTCCTACTTAAATCGCTTGACCAAGAAAAGGCTGTGGGCCCAGACAAGTTGAGCCCAAGATTGTTGAGAAGATGTGTAGACCAGCTAGCAGCACCTCCAACTCGCATCTTTCAGCACTGCCTAGTACAGTGTAAATTGCCCTCTCTATGGAAAGAGGCAAATGTAGTCCCTGTTCACAAAAAGAAGAGCAGAGCAGAAATCAGCAACTGCAGACCAGTGTCACTCCTGTCAATCTCTGATAAGATCCTTGAGACAATAATCTCAAGACAAATGACAGAGTTTTTTGACTACCACTCACTACTTTGTGATCGTCAATATGGCTTCAGGAAAGGTTACTCTGCTGCTGATCTCTTGTTAAACCTCTCCACTAAGTGGCACCAGTCATTGGATGAATCCAAAGTCAGCTGTGTGGTAGCACTGGACATTGCTGGCGCTTTCGACCGGGTGTGGCACCAGGGCCTCTTAGCAAAACTTCAAGCACTGGGAATTGCAGGCTCTATGCTATGTCTCCTCAGTGATTACCTTCATGGTAGATCTCTAAGTGTAGTTCTCAGTGGAACGGAATCAGCAAGACATCCTATTGGGGCAAGTGTTCCACAAGGAAGCGTGCTGGGTCCATTGTTATGGAATGTCTACTTCAACGACCTTCATCTCATCCCAGAATCACATGCATATGCAGACGACTGTACACTGACATTCACTTATCCAAGAGAAGAAATGCCAGCTGCTCTAAGCTACATCAATCACCAGCTGAGAGCTATATCAGCTTGGGGAAATAGATGGCAAGTAACATTTGCACCTGAGAAAACGCAAATGATGATCGTCTCTAGGCACCATGATGGTAATGCTGGTGCAGTAGTAAGGATGAATGGGAGGATGTTGGCACCTGGAGAAGAAGTTGATATCCTTGGGGTGAAATTTGACTCCAAACTAACCATGAAGAACCATGTTGTAAATCTTGCAAACAAGGCAGCCAGGAAGCTTACAGCACTTGCCGTATCTCCCATCTGCTTGACAGTAGGGGTTGCAAGATCCTGCACGAGGCACAAGCACTGCCAGCATTCCTGAGTATGCTCCACTTTTTTGGTTTGCCTGCCCCCATCGCATCTGCGACTGCTTGACAGAGTAGAGAACAGAGCAAGACGCCTCATCTCTCGCCTGGACCCATCCTGGATAGATCTGTCATTTCAGCAGAGCCTTCAACATAGGAGGGATGTGGGTGGCCTTACTGTTATGTACAAGGCCAATATTGTCAAAATACCACACTTGGATCCACTTCGAGGACAGCGTGAAACAAGCTTTTATGCCACAAGACGGGCAGAAAGCAGCAACTTCACTCTGGCTGTACCCTTCTCCAGAACATCACTCCATCTGAGATCATACATACCCAGGATGACTCGAGTATGGAACACATTCGTACAGGATAATGATGTCAACGAGATAGTCAGTTGATCAAATGAAAATGCTGGCCCACAGATGGCTCCAACTTCATCCTGTCCCGTACCTGTATGTCTCATAACAAAAATGCTTTCAAATGAGCTGATGTAGGTAACAGCTCTTAGCTTGCCAATAAAGTTAGGAATCCTTAACCTGTAATATAGCTGTCAATAAAGCTAGGGATCCTTAACCTTGTCAAACCCTGTGTAAAAAAAAAAAAGAGAGAGCGAGAGAGAGAGAGAGAGACAGAGAGAGAGAACGAGAGAGAACGAGAGAGAGAGAGAACGAGAGAGAGAGAGAACGAGAGAGAGAGAACGAGAGAGAGAGAACGAGAGAGAGAGAGAACGAGAGAGAGAGAACGAGAGAGAGAAACGGAGAGAGAGAAACGAGAGAGAGAGAGAGAGAAAACGAGAGAGAGAGGAAATCTAGAGAGAGAGAAGAAACGAAGAGAGAGAGAGAAAAGCAGAGAGAGAGATGAGAGAGGAGAGAACGAGAGAGAAAACAGAGAGAGAGAATGAGAAGAGGAGAGAGAAACGAGAATGAGAGAGAGAGAAGAGAGAGAGAGAGAACGAAGAGAGAGAGAGAAAACGAGAGAGAAGAGAGAGAGAACAAGAGAGAGAAGAGAACGAGAGAGAGAGAGAGAAACGAGAGAGAGACCGAGAGAACGAGAGAGAGAGATGAGAGAGAGAGAGAACGAGAGAGAAAGCAGGGAGAGAGAAGAGAGAACGAGAGAAGAGAGAGAGAATAGAGAGAAGAAAACGAGAGAGCAGAGAGAAACGAGAGAGAAGCGAGAGAGAGAGAACGAGAGAAGAAACGAGAGAAAACGAGAAAACGAGAGAACGAAGAAAAGAGAGAGAGAAAGCGACGAGAAAGAAAGAAGAGAGAGAGAGAGAAGAAACGAGAGAGAGAGAAAACGAGAGAAACGAGAGAAAAACGAGAGAGAAAAGCGAGAGAGAAAACGAGAAAACGAGAAACGAGAGAAACGAAGAGAGAACGAGAGAGAGAACGAGAGAGAGAGCGAGAGAGAGAGAGAACGAGAGAGAGAGAGAACAAGAGAGAGAGAACAGAGATAGTCAGGCAGGCAGCCAACCAACCACCCACTGACCCTTCCCCTCCACTAACCCACCCAGTCGGCCAGCCTGCCTGCCTGCCTGCCTGCCTGCTAACCAGCCAACTGAATACGTATTATTACACATGTTCCAGAGTTGTTTCTCTTAAGGCATAGGTTATAGGACATTCTGTCAGGATGACACTACCGGTGGTCTTCTCCCATTCCACTGTGTCAACAATACTTGAAGATAACAAGAACATATGATACTGTGTTAGATGTAAAATTTACAATACAGTTCACTACCATGTATTCATAATATATAGTACATAAATGATTAAAATATATCAATAGAAGTAAATTGTGATAAAAAGAATGAAATAATGATTGTACATTACAGTACTATGTAGGTAGTTTATATAGCAAAAGTTTGACATTGTGCCTTACCCAGTATGTCGGCAATTTTCAAAGGTTCGACTTGCGTCCATTTGCACTTAGAACCATTTGGTCGGAACCAAGCTCGGTCATAAGTCGGATGGTACTTGTACTTGCAACATCTGTCACATTGCTCCCCTATCCACTCTATCATGTGCCTTTTCTAAATCCATAAATGCAGTGAAAACTTCCCTTCCTTCATCTAAATACTGTTCACATATATGCGGGATTACCAAAACTGTTGTCCAGAGGGCTGAGGAAGGGTTGTTGAGGTGGTTCGGACATGTAGAGAGAATGGAGCGAAACAGAATGACTTCAAGAGTGTATCAGTCTGTAGTGGAAGGAAGGCGGGGTAGGGGTCGGCCTAGGAAGGGTTGGAGGGAGGGGGTAAAGGAGGTTTTGTGTGCGAGGGGCTTGGACTTCCAGCAGGCATGCTTGAGCGTGTTTGATAGGAGTGAATGGAGACAAATGGTTTTTAATACTTGACGTGCTGTTGGAGTGTGAGCAAAGTAACATTTATGAAGGGATTCAGGGAAACCGGCAGGCCGGACTTGAGTCCTGGAGATGGGAAGTACAGTGCCTGCACTCTGAAGGAGGGGTGTTAATGTTGCAGTTTAAAAACTGTAGTGTAAAGCACCCTTCTGGCAAGACAGTGATGGAGTGAATGATGGTGAAAGTTTTTCTTTTTCGGGCCACCCTGCCTTGGTGGGAATCGGCCGGTGTGATAATAAAAAAAAATAAATATATGCTTCAATGTAAACACTTGATCTACACATCCCCTACCCTCTCTAAAACCTCTTTGCTCGTCTGCAATCCTACATTCTGTCTTGCCTCTAATTCTTTCAATAATAACCCTACCATACACTTTCCCTGGTATACTCAGTAAACTTACTCCTCTATAATTTTTACAATCTCTTTTGTCCCCTTTCCCTTTATATAAAGGAATTATACATGCTCTCTGCCATTCCCTAGGTACCTTCCCCTCTTTCATACATTTATTAAACAAAAATACCAACCATTCCATCAGTATATTCCCCCCTGCTTTTAACATTTCTGTCATGATCCTGTCAGTTCCAGCTGCTTTATCCCCTTTCATTCTATGTAATGCCTCTTGCACCTCCCCCACACTCACATCCTGCTCTTCTTCACTCCTAAAAGATGGTATACCTCCCTCGCCAGTGCATGGAATTACCGCCTCCCTTTCTTCGTCGACATTTAAAAGTTCCTCAGAATATTCCCGCCATTTATCCAATACCTCCGTCTCCCCTTCTACTAACTCCCCTACTCTGTTTTTAACTGACAAATTCATTCATTCCCTAGGCTTTCATTCTACGTAATGCCTCATGCACCTCCCTCACACTCACATCCTGCTCTTTTTTACTCCTAAAAGATTGCATGAAATTGCCGCCTCCCTTTCTTCGTCGACATTTAAAAGTTCCTCAAAATATTCCCGCCATCTACACAATGCCTCCATCTCCCCATCTATTAACTCCCCTACTCTGTTTTTAACTGATAAATCCATTCGTTCCCTAGGCTTTCTTAAATTGTTTATCTCCAAAAATTTTTCTTATTGTCATCAAAATTTCTTGACAGTGCCTTTCCCACTCTATCATCTGCTCTCCTTTTATACACATTCACCACTCTTCACCTTTCTTTTACTCACCATATACTCTGCTCTTCTTATAATGCTTCTGCTGTCTGAAGTATGTTCTCCAAATGTTGCATAGTTGGGTTGCAGGAAGCAGCAGAAATAGTGTTGGAAAGAAATGAATAGTCTGAATATTATGTAGAGAACAGAAAAGATTGTCAAGATGGTTTGGTGATGTAGAAAGGTTGATTAGGATGGTGTATAAATCTGGTTTTTAAAGAATATGTATAAATGCTTTGTTATTTTTTGTAAATGTGGGACTCTGTTAATACATATATTGTACATGTGTGTGACTTGTCTTACTGATTTTACTTCTGTGCAAAAATTTGTTTCAGAAAATGCATCAATTCTGATTGCGACACCTGATGCACTTTCCAGTATCCTAGTGATGAAGGGCAAAGAAATTGCTCACTACTTTGATACCACGAGGGTTGTCATAATTGATGATATTGCCTCCTTGTTGAAGGACTTCATGAATCATCACCAACTTTCTTTCATTTTCAAGAACATCTTCGAAAATTCTGGTATTCCAAACCACTATAGTTTGTTTTTTATTAACTGCGTACCTGAAAATAGCTTTTAAAGTACTGCACTGTCTTGGGCATGTTATTGTAATCGTGTAATTTAGAATGTACATATGTAAAAACTTATTTGTCATTGCATGAATGCAAATATGCTCATGATGTCATGTCTATTTTATCTCCACTGTGTGTGCATAATTACCTATTATTTCTTATACATTTTTAATTAGGTGATACAGTACTTATACTTCCCCAGAGTATTGTGTGTTATGTTATCCTTTTCTTACTCTAAACATTCTTTATGATATAAAGTGCAGTTCCTTTAGTTATTTTATTATAGCGCATCTCTCATTTCTGGAATAGTCAGGTGGTAAGTTCTGTACTTGACTAGTTGAAAGCTCCTTATTGAGAATACATATGGAGTTGGTTTGTCATGTGTTTTACATAGTGGCTTAAATAAGTCCCTTTTAAGGTTTTGGAAACATTTATACTACATTTATCAAATGTGTGCTTTGAATTTTTATTGGTTGGTTTGCCTCAAGTGAGAGGGAAGAGGGGAGTGAGTGTATCTTAGAAGAGAGTTTGATTTATCATCAGTATGTGTAGTGGCCAATTTTCCCTTAAAATTTAAAAATTTTTTTAAGTTAATAATGATTATTTTGGTCAACTTCAAACTTTTGGTGCTGATTCATTTTGCTTGAAGGAAGATTTGCAGTGTTAGTAGGTAGTGCAAGTCCTAGTTTGCCAGTTTTGCTAAGTATATTGGTAGACAGCAGCCGTTTGGGGAGGTACTACCGTCCTACCGACTGAGTGTAAAAAGGAAGCCTGTACGTGTATTTGTTTTATATGATGGTAAGATTGCTGGTGTCTTTTTTCTGTCTCGTAAACATGCAAGATTTCAGGTACATCTTGCTACTTCCACTTACATTTAGGTCACACTACACATACATATACATGTTTATGTGTACACACTCATTTGAGTTTTCTTTGATTTTATCTTAATAGTTCTTGTCTGTCTCATAAATATGCAAGATTACAGGTATGTCTTGCTACTTCTACTTACACTTAGGTCACACTACACATACATGTACACGTTTATTTATACACACTCGTCTGAGTTTTCTTTGATTTTATCTTAATAGTTTTTGGTCTTATTACTTTTCCTTTTATATCCATGGGGAAGTGGAATAAGAATCTTTCCTCCGTAAGCCATGCGTGTTGTAAAAGTCAATGAAAATGCCGGGAACAATGGGCTAGTAACCCCTTTTCCTGTAAAGATTACTAAAAAGAATAAGAAGAAGAAAATTGTCAAAGTGGGAAGTCTGAATGTGCGTGGATGTTGTGCAAATGATAAGAAAGAGATGATTGTGGATGTTATGAATGAGAAGAAACTGGATGTCCTGGCTTTGAGTGAAACAAAGCTGAAGGGGGTGGGAGAGTTTCAATGGAGAGGAATAAATGGGATTAGGTCAGGGGTTTCAAATAGTTAGAGCTAAAGAAGTAGTAGCAATAATGTTGAAAGATAAGCTATGGCAGGAAAAGAGGGACTATAAATGTATAAATTCAAGGATTATGTGGAGTAAAATAAAGATTGGATGTGAAAAGTGGGTTATAGTAAGTGTGTATGCACCTGGAGAAGAGAGAAGTGTAGAGAGAGAGAGAGAGAGATTCTGGGAAATGTTGAGTGAATGCGTGGGGAGTTTTGAATCAAGTGTGAGAGTAATGGTGGTTGGGGATTTCAATGCTAAAGTGGGTAAAAATGTTATGGAGGGAGTAGTAGGTAAATTTGGGGTGCCAGGGGTAAATGTAAATGGGGGAGCCTTTAATTGAGCTATGTGTAGAAAGAAATTTGGTAATAAGTAATACATATTTTATGAAAAAGAGGATAAATAAATATACAAGGTATGATGTAGCACGTAATGAAAGTAGTTTGTTAGATTATGTATTCCTGGATAAAAGGTTGATGGGTAGGCTCCAGTATGTACATGTTTATAGAGGGGCAACTGATATATCAGATCATTATTTAGTTGTAGCTACAGTTAGAGTAAGAGGTAGATGGGAAAAGAGGAAGGTGGTAACAACAAGTAAGAGGGAAGTGAAAGTGTATAAACTAAGGGAGTAGGAAGTTCGGGCGAGATATAAGCGACTATTGGCAGAAAGGTGGGCTAGTGCAAAGATGAGTAGTGGGGGGGTGAAGAGGGTTGGAGTAGTTTTAAAAATGCAGTATTAGAATGTGGGGCAGAAGTTTGTGGTTATAGGAGGGTGGGGGCAGGAGGAAAGAGGAGTGATTGGTGGAATGATGAAGTAAAGGGTGTGATAAAAGAGAAAAAGGTAGCTTACAAGAGGTTTTTACAAAGCAGAAGTGTTATAAGAAGAGCAGAGTATATGGAGAGTAAAAGAAAGGTGAAGAGAGTGGTGAGAGAGTGCAAAAGGTGAGCAGATGAAAGAGTGGGAGAGGCACTGTCAAGAAATTTTAATGATAATAAGAAAAAATTTTGGAGTGAGTTAAACAAGTTAAGAAAGCCTAGGGAAAGTATGGATTTGTCAGTTAAAAACAGAGTAGGGGAGTTAGTAGATGGGGAGAGGGAGGTATTAGGTAGATGGCGAGAATATTTTGAGGAACTTTTAAATGTTGAGGAAAAAAGGGAGGCGGTAATTTCATGCACTGGCCAGGGAGGTATACCATCTTTTAGGAGTGAAGAAGAGCAGAATGTAAGTGTGGTGGAGGTACGTGAGGCATTACGTAGAATGAAAGGGGGTAAAGCAGCTGGAACTGATGGGATCATGACAGAAATGTTAAAAGCAGGGGGGGGGGGGATATAGTGTTGGAGTGGTTGGTACTTTTGTTTAATAAATGTATGAAAGAGGGGAAGGTACCTAGGGATTGGCAGAGAGCATGTATAGTCCCTTTATATAAAGGGAAAGGGGACAAAAGAGATTGTAAAAATTATAGAGGAATAAGTTTACTGAGTATACCAGGAAAAGTATACGGTAGGGTTATAATTGAAAGAATTAGAGGCAAGACAGAATGTAGGATTGCGGATGAGCAGGGAGGCTTCAGAGTGGGTAGGGGATGTGTAGATCAAGTGTTTACATTGAAGCATATATATGTGAACAGTATTTAGATAAAGGTAGGGAAGTTTTTATTGCATTTATGGATTTAGAAAAGGCATATGATAGAGTGGATAGAGGAGCAATGTGGCAGATGTTGCAAGTATATGGAATAGGTGGTAAGTTACTAAATGCTGTAAAGAGCTTTTATGAGGATAGTGAGGCTTAGGTTAGGGTATGTAGAAGAGAGGGAGAATACTTCCCGGTAAAAGTAGGTCTTAGACAGGGATGTGTAATGTCACCATGGTTGTTTAATATATTTATAGATGGGTTGTAAAAAGTAAATGCTAAGGTGTTCGGGAGAGGGGTGGGATTAAATTATGGGGAATCAAATTCAAAATGGGAATTGACACAGTTACTTTTTGCTGATGATACTGTGCTTATGGGAGATTCTAAAGAAAAACTGCAAAGGTTAGTGGATGAGTTTGAGAATGTGTGTAAAGGTAGAAAGTTGAAAGTGAACATAGAAAAGAGTAAGGTGATGAGGGTATCAAATGATTTAGATAAAGAAAAATTGGATATCAAATTGGGGAGGAGGAGTATGGAAGAAGTGAATGTTTTCAGATACTTGGGAGTTGACGTGTCGGCGGATGGGTTTATGAAGGATGAGGTTAATCATAGAATTGATGAGGGAAAAAAGGTGAGTGGTGCGTTGAGGTATATGTGGAGTCAAAAAACGTTATCTATGGAGGCAAAGAAGGGAATGTATGAAAGTATAGTAGGACCAACACTCTTATATGGATGTGAAGCTTGGGTGGTAAATGCAGCAGCGAGGAGACGGTTGGAGGCAGTGGAGATGTCCTGTCTAAGGGCAATGTGTGGTGTAAATATTATGCAGAAAATTCGGAGTGTGGAAATTAGGAGAAGGTGTGGAGTTAATAAAAGCATTAGTCATAGGGCAGAAGAGGGGATGTTGAGGTGGTTTGGTCATTTAGAGAGAATGGATCAAAGTAGAATGACATGGAAAGCATATAAATCTATATGGGAAGGAAGGAGGGGTAGGGGTCGTCCTCGAAAGGGTTGGAAAGAGGGGGTAAAGGAGGTTTTGTGGGCTAGGGGCTTGGACTTCCAGCAAGCGTGCATGAGCGTGTTAGATAGGAGTGAATGGAGACGAATGATACTTGGGACCTGACGATCTGTTGGAGTGTGAGCAGGGTAATATTTAGTGAAGGGATTCAGGGAAACCGGTTATTTTCATATAGTTGGACTTGAGTCCTGGAAATGGGAAGTACAATGCCTGCACTTTAAAGGAGGGGTTTGGGATATTGGCAGTTTGGAGGGATATGTTGTGTATCTTTATACGTATATGCTTCTAAACTGTTGTATTCTGAGCACCTCTGCAAAAGCAGTGATAATGTGTGAGTGTGGTGAAAGTGTTGAATGATGATGAAAGTATTTTCTTTCTTTTTTGGGTCACCCTGCCTCGGTGGGAGATGGCCGACTTGTTGAAAAAAAAAAAAAAAAAAGTTCTTGTTCTTAGTGCTTTTCATTTTATATCCATGGGGAAGTGGAATAAGAATCTTTCCTCCGTAAGCCATGCATGTTGTAAAAGCCTACTAAAATGCTGGGAACAAGGGGCTATTAACCCTTTTTCCCGTATAGCTTACTAAAAAGAAAAAGAAAAACATCAAAGTGGGATGTTTGAATGTGCATGGATGTTGTGCAAATGATAAGAAAGGGATGATTGTAATTGTTATGAATGAGAAGAAGCTGGATGTCCTGGCTTTAAGTGAAACAAAGCTGAAGGGGGTAGGAGAGTTTCGGTGGGGAGAAATAAATGGGATTAGGTCAGGAGTTTCAAATGCGTAGAGTTAGAATTAAAGAAGTAGTAGCAATGCTGTTGAAGGATAAGTTACGGCAGGAAAAGAGGGAATATAAATGTATAAATTCAAGGATTATGTGGTGTAAATTAAGGGTTGGATGTGAAAAGTGGGTTATAGTAAGTGTTTATGCACCTGGAGAAGAGAGAAGTGTAGAGGAGAGCAGTGGCGTCGTAAGGGGGGGGGGCTGCCCTGGGTGACACCATAGAGCCTCTAAAGCAGGTGACGCTAATGCACAAAACAGTGCTGCAGCAACATAAGAGAAAAATCCTTCGTTTCTATATAGCCTGTTATATTATTACAGAGTGCAAATAGGCCTATAAAGGGAAAATCATTGATTTTGATGATGTGATAGATGATTTTGCAGGATTGAAGGTAACGAAATGTCGGATCAAATTCACTGAAATGTTACCTGTACTCAAGGTCAAATCAGAACTAGTGTTTCTCTGATATTGCATTTTTTTTTTATCATTGTTGAAGGTGAATAAATGCAGGATTTGTTGTCTGTACTCAAAGTGGTATTTGAGTTTTTCCTCAATATTACTACAATTATTTATTTTATCATTAATAAAGTTGAGAAGTATTCTCTTGTTAGGTTTATGGCCCTTAAACGTTCTCATTGCTAAACATTAGTCACTGGTCATGCAGTAGTGACATAACTGGAGTTTACTCCCCCCATCCCCCTGCCCTTGGATTTTATGGGGTGGCACCAAAGATTCCGCCCCGGGTGACACCAACCCTAGCGATGCCTCTGGAAGAGAGAAAGAGAGATTTTTGGGAAATGTTGAGTGAGTGCGTGGGGAGTTTTGAATCAAGTGAGAGAGTACTTGTGGTTGGGGATCTCAATGCTAAAGTGGGTAATAATGTTGTGGAGGGAGGAGTGGGTAAATCTGGGGTGCCAGGGGTAAATGAAAATGGGGAGCCTCTAATTGAGCTATGTGTAGAAAGAGGTTTGGTAATAAGTAATACATATTTTATGAAAAAGAGGTTAAGTAAGTATACAAAGTATGATATAACACATAATGGAAGTAGTATGTTAGATTATGTATTGGTGGATAAAAGGTTGATGGATAGGCTTCAGGATGTACATGTTTATTGAGGGACAATGGATATATCGGATCATTGTTCAGATGTAGCTACAGTTACAGTAAGAGGTAGATGGGACAAAAGGAAAATGGCACCAGCAAGTAAGAGAGAGGTGAAAGTGTATAAACTAAGGGAGGAGGAAGTTAGGGTGAGATATAAGCAACTATTGGCAGAAAGGTGGGCTATTCCAAGTATGGGTAGTGGAGGGGAGCTGAGGTTGAAGAGAGTTGGGATCAGGGCTGGATTACCGCATAGGCAAACTAGGCATTTGCCTAGGGCCCCGCGCATTTGGGGGCCCCGCGGTCCAAGGGGTTCAGGGGCTCATCCAAGACTGCGCACATGGTGCAAGTGCAAAGGGGTCCCTACCTAAAAAGTTCAAGTGTTTGGAGAGTAAAATCGATTTTTAAAAATTAATCAAAACAAAAATAATGAAATAAAATAAAAATAAATAAACCTAACCGTAGATGGCAACACTCAACACGCCTTTGTTTACATCAGAACAGCTGTGTTTTCCCGCTAATCTGCGAGTATGGGAGATTCCTCTCCAATTTTCTGTAGTAATTACACGTTATCTAGACTTGTACTGTGACAAATTAACTGAAGTGTTGTTGATAGACATTGATGTGTATGGATAAATGTTTGTTTTTGCCTCTAAATGTTAAGGGAGGTACCTGATAGGGTTACTTGACCAGTAAAGACGCATGGACCAGTAAAGACGCATTTTTGGTAAAAATACTATAAAGAAAAACCTAAAAACGCAAACTGACTTCCGTTTGTAGGTTTTAAAAGCACTTGGTCCTGTCTTTAAGTCTTTATCATTTCAATAACAGATCTCAATTGATTGATGTTCTACATCACTTCCGTCGCAAATGCTTAGTTTTCAAGTTGCGACGGAAGTGATGTAGAACATCAATTAATTTACTACATATTTCCCCAGAAACACACAAGCCAGAAAAAAGTTTATTTAAGAAGTGCCTGTGAATATAAACAATTCTTTACTTTCTTGAGTTTATATGATTTGATAGTCTTATGCATGATGCAATGATAACAATAATGGTCAGTGATTTATAAAGGGAATAATAGTGCTGTAGTGGTTATGCTGAATATAATAGGTACATGATGTCACTACTTTAATAGCCTAATCTAGTAATACTATGCTGTCTTGAGATTATTCTCTTTAAAATGCATGATTTAACAAGATAGTTATAATGGCTGTTGATAAATGGTTTTGGTTGTCTTGATGTACTTTCCCTATTAAATTTAATCTAAATAGCCAGAATGTATTTAATTAGACCTTAAACAGGCTCACAACGACCCCCCCCCCCCACACCCAAGCTGGAAGGGGTCGCTTCGCTTACCCGTAACTCAAAGGGGCCCCGCCAATCTGAATAGCCTAGGGCCCGGAGACTTCTTAATCTGGCCCTGGTTGGGATAGTTTTAAAAATGCAGTATTAGAATGGGGCAGAAGTTTGTGGCTATAGGAGGATGGGTGCAGGAGGAAAGAGGAGTGATTGGTGGAATGACGAAGTAAAGGGCGTGATAAAAGAGAAAAAGGTAGCTTATGAGAGGTTTTTACAAAGCAAAAGTGTTATAAGACAAGCAGAGTATATGGAGAGTAAAAGAAAGGTGAAAAGAGTGGTGAGAAAGTGCAAAAGAAGTGCAGATGATAGTGGGAGAAGCACTGTCAAGAAATTTTGCTGAAAATAAGAAAAAAATTTGGAGTAAGATAAACAAGTTAAGAAAGCCTAGAGAACGAATGGATTTGTCAGTTAAGAACAGAATAGAGGAGTTAGTTGATGGGGAGCTGGAGGCACTGGGTAGATGGCGGGAATATTTTGAGAAGCTTTTAAATTTCGATGATGAATGGGAAGCGGTAATTCCTTGCACTGGTCAGGGAGGTATAACATCTTTTAGGAGTGAAGAAGAGCAGGATGTGAGTGTGGGGGAGGTGAGTGAGGCATTACATAGAATGAAAGGGGTTAAAGCAGCTGGAACTGACGGGATCATGACAGAAATGTTAAAAGCAGGGGGGGATATAGTGTTGGAGTGGTTTCTATTTTTGTTTAATAAATGTATGAAAACTAGGTAGTACGTTGGTAGACAGCAACCGCCCAGGTAGGTACTACTGTCCTGCCAAGTGAGTGTAAAACGAAAGCCTGTAATTGTTTTACATGATGGTAAGATTGCTGGTGTCCATTTTTGTCTCGTAAACGTGCAAGATTTCAGGTACGTCTTGCTACTTCTTCTTACACTTAGGCCACACTACACATACATGTACAAGCATATATATATGTACACACCCCTCTGGGTTTTCTCCTATTTTCTTACTAGTTCTTGTTCTTGTTTATTTCCTGTTCTTTCCATGGGGAAGTGGAACAGAATTCTTCCTCCGTTAGCCATGCGTGTTGTAAGAGGCGACTAAAATACCGGGAGCAAGGGGCTAGTAACCCCTTCTCTTGTATATATTACTAAATGTAAAAGGAGAAGCTTTTGTTTTTCCTTTTGGGCTACCCCGCCTCGGTGGGATACGGCCGGTGTGTTGAAAGAAAGAAATGTATGAAAGAGGGGAAGGTACCTAGGGATTGGCAGAGAGCATGTATAGTTCCTTTATATAAAAGGAAAGGGGACAGGAAATTGTAAAAATTATAGGGGAATAAGTTTACCGAGTTGAAAGAAGAAGTTTACTGAGTATACCAGGTAAAGTGTGTGGTAGGGTTATTATTGAAAGAATTAGAGGTAAGACAGAGGAGGAGGATTGCAGATGAGCAAGGAGGCTTTAGAGTTAGTGGGTAGGGGATGTGTAGATCAAGTGTTTACGGTGAAGCAAATATGTGAACAGTATTTAGATAAAGGTAGGGAAGTTTTCATTGCATTTATGGATTTAGAAAAGGCATATGATACAGTGGATAGGGGAGCAATGTGGCAGATGCTGCAAGTGCATGGAATAGGTAGTAAGTTACTAAATGTTGTAAAGAGTTTTTATGAGGATAGTGAGGCTCAGGTTAGGTTGTGTAGGAGAGAGGGAGATTACTTCCCAGTAAAAGTAGGTCTTAGACAGGATTGTGTAATGTCACCATGGTTGTTTGATATATTTATAGATGGGGTTGTAAAAGAAGTAAATTCTAGGGTGTTGGGGAGAGGAGTGGGATTACATTATGGGGAATCAAGTACAAAATGGGAGTTGATAGTTACTCTCTGCTGATGATACTGTGCTTATGGGAGATTCTAAAGAAAAGTTGCAAAGTTTAGTAGACGAGTTTGGGAGGGTGTGTAAAGGTAGAAAGTTGAAAGTGAACATTGTTGCAACCCCTGAATGGGTTACAATGTATATGATATATATATATATATATATATATATATATATATATTCTTTCTTTCAACACACCGGCCGTA